>NC_079164.1:31211492-31511492 GCF_947568905.1 Ostrea edulis
GAACCCCAAAATGATAAATGATATTCATATTTATTTGTTAAATATTGTAGTATAAGATTGATTAGAAATTAAGATGTTTTTTTTCCTAAATTCAATACAATACAGTATCTTCAATTTCCCGGCGAGTTTTCCATGGTCGCGCTTCCTCATAAATTCCGTGTAACATTAGCCCAAACCTGTCTTATATACTACATCTTTGAAATAAATTCCCTCTTCTTGTTCCATTGCTTGATGTTTGTTTAAATAGTTAAACATACAACTAACCTTCGAGTCAATATAAAGCCCGGTCAGTGGCGGATCTAGAGGGGGGGGGGGGGGGGGGGGGCGAATTAACGTAAAGTTAGTAAAAATGACACTTAACAAATCTGTTTTATGTCGACAAGATCCACTCCGTTATGCAGACGTTCCTCAGACAAAATTAAGACTATTGTAAGGTATACTAGAGAATACCCCTTTATATTCTTACATGATTATATCAGTCGCGTTTTCTACATTTCAAAGTTCATGCGATAAATCGCTCTATCGGCGCAAGTAGATGTTATAACATTGAAATATTAAGTGCATGTAATTAGAGAGGTAAAGCATGGTCAGGTTTATTATTAAAATGCTTGTGAATGTCATAAAAATTCCTAGCTTCGTTAATGTCGAACCTCGTCAAATTTGAGGATACTATTCACTAACAATGATCGATTATAACAGCATCAAAATAAATCCTACTTTCCCAAGCAAGATTCGCAGAGATTACATGTGATCACCTCATGGTTTGAAACACAATATCAGCAACCGGTGCCGATCATCATTTTTTACCAGAGCAATGCCGTTGTTAAACGAACAACTTACTTACATATAAGCTTCCTTTCAGGGGAATATGAGATCAGTTTGCATTTCATCTGGATTGGTCCATCCGTTCGTGACCTACATTAACTTGAAGACTTAAAGTAGGTCAAATAGTTTTCCGGGCTGTTTTTGATTATGGATACAGATATTGCCCTGATATTTAGTCATAATCTTCCTCTTGGAGGAATACAAGTTCAGTTTGCATTTCAGCTGGATTGGTCCATCATTGACCTACTTTTCAGCTAAAAATTGGTCAATCATTATGAATACGGATATTGCCCTGATAGTTAGTCAAAGGCTTCCTCTCAGAGAAATACAAGTTCAGTTTGCATTTAAGCTGGATTGGTCCATCCTTCACCTACTTTTGGACTAAAAATAGGTCAGACAGTTTTCTGAGTTTTTGTTTTCATTACGGATACAGATATTGCTCTGATATTTAGTCAAAGACTTCCTCTCGGAGGAAGACAAGTGCAGTTAACATTTTAGCCGGATTGGCGCACTACGACCTACAGTACTCTAGGGATAGAAGTAGGTTAAACAGGTTGAATTTTACTGTCTGACGGGCGTATATTGTACCGTTTGCGGTACCCTTGTTGACATTTACAATGCCAATAAAATGATCGATGAATTGGCACGCTGTTTTTGGCTATATTTAGCTCTAAAACTTCAATTATTTCGGATTTCAAACATTTCGGTTGAGCATCACTGAAGAGACATTATTTGTCGAAATGCGCATCTGGTGCATCAAAATTGGTATCGTATAAGTTTTACATTGTGATACCATCGACATAGAATAGACAGTTGTTGGCGATTCCTTTCGACTGTGCTCTCATCAGCCAACAAGGAAAATGTTTCAGCATTGCACAGAGAACTTAGAACATCTTTTTCAATTGCCTCACCTATAGCTTCTATGATATCACTCGCCGACTTTGATGAAAGATATGTAACCGCAGGGTCATCATCAAGGTATATTGAGATATCATCACACCCTATCTGTCCAATAATTCTAATTAAGTCCTCAAAATTTCATTAAGTGCCCATGTTTTCTCTTGATTATAAAATATGCACACAAGTCATAATTTTTTTCCAAAGAAGTTTTGTTTCTTGTCACTTCTGCAGAAGAACCTGGTGAATAACCCGTGTGCCTGCTCAGCTTTTTCTGATATCTTATTCCAAAGTTTGAGAAGCGGTTTTTGCTTGTCAGTTTTCACATACGTATACTTTTCCACTGAAAATTTATACTTGTTGCTGTCTTCATGTTTGGCCAACTTTCGTGAAGGATGGGTTCTAAATATAGTCCCCTTCTCGACGAATGCTCGTGATACACCAGCCTCTGATAAAGGTGACAATAATTCACAATACTTGCAGGAAAACCCTCCCTTACTTACGCTATAGTAAAGCCACGGGAATCTAGATTCGTATTTAACACTTGAAAACTGTCTGATAGAAGAGGTGCTTGTTGAGGGACAATCATCTTCCGATTCTGAACCTTCACTTTCACAAACTGCTTTCGGTTCTTCCGCTACATGGTACCGATGGTACAGGCGTGGAAATATCGGAATGTTCAGACGGCTTGCTAATTGCCAAGGTCAACGAGGTTTCAGATCGATTTCTCGCTTGAAACTGCATTCACACACACACACACACACACACACACACACACACACACACACACACACACACACACACACACACACACATCTTGATTGTTGGGATTCTCTCTCATTTCATTCACATTTGCAAAAGGCTTATTATAGAAAAACCGCTTTATTGGCTTTATGTTACAACTATCAGACATTTTAATTTTCTTGCAATAATATTTCGAGTTATGGTTCGATATGACGTATGGGTTAATGTTTGCAAAACGCTTGCACATATGTACACAAAACTTTACATTGGAAACGCCTTAAAGACACCGATTTGTCATTTGATAACTTGTACTTTGAATCATTCCATTTCCCTTCATGATATCGAAAAACAAGACACTTTTACGTTTGAATAAAAGTGAGAATTTTTCTTGACAAATTGGGAAAAATGCTACTATTTTGCAGTGGAAATGGGGCCCAATTTCGGCCCTCTACAACAGGGTGGAAAATCCCTGGGTTTAAACTGGGTAATGCACAATTTGCCACTGCGAATTTGCAAGTCGCCCTGGGACTGAAAATTGTCTATATACTACTCAAAATTTGATAAGGATCACAAGGTTATATGTGTGTAATTTACCACTAACATAACAAAAGACATAAATTTGACTCAGAAACGTGTTTACTCAGGTTATGAATGAAAATTCATGAACGGCATGAACTTTTATCAATACAAAATGCTTGAAATCTGATTACAACACCAAAAGGCATTTCATTACAAAAGGTTAACAGCAAACCAGAGAAAGAATTACACAGTTTTTGGGGATAGTCCATCATTACACTTAGTCGATGAAGTGTTAATACCGGGTATGACCTCCCCTTGCATCAATGACGGCTTGACAACGTCGAGCCATGCTGTCAATAAGCACCCGGATGTTTCCAATGGGAAGGTTGTTCCACTCTTCCACGAGGGCGTTTCCGAGCTCTGCCAAAGTCGTGGGTTGTGCTCTACGGCGTGAAAGGGCAACCTGCAGCATGTTTCATACATGCTCAATCGGGTTCAAGTCCGGCGAGCGCGCTGGCCAGTCCATACGGACAATTGTCTTCTGCTGAAGGTACTGCTCCACCACCCTGGCGAGATGAAGACGGGCGTTATCATCCATCAGGATGAACTCAGGGCCAACAGCACCAGCGTAGGGTCTGACGTAAACATCGAGGATCTCATTCCGGTACCGCACCCCCGTCATTGTTCCTCTCTCCAGGACATGGAGATCTGTTATTCCATCCCTGCTGATTCCACCCCAGACCATGATGGAACCACCACCATAACGGTCATGTTCACTGATGTTGGCATCATGGAAACATTCACGTTGTCGTCGCCACACTCGGTGCCTCCTGTCTGTAAAGTCCAAACAATACCTGGACTCATCGGTGAACAGAACTTGAACCCAATCGTTCTGTGTCCAAGTGACATGATCTTCAGCCCAGTCCAATCGCTCCCGCCGGTGTCGAACAGTCAGAGGGACTCGAACACATGCCCTTCTCGAGTTGAGACCTGCATTGTGAAGCCGATTCCGTATCGTTTGAGTGGACACATTCACCCCCGAGGCGTTCAGGAGGTCGTTACGTAGGCTGGTTGCTGTCCAGAAGGGATGGCGTCGTGCCTGAAGAGCCACAAAATGGTCTTTGCGTTGGGTTGTCGACCTCTGACGACCACCCCCATGTCAGTGGGCTGCTGTACCAAGTTTGCTGTCGGTTCCAGGCCCTGTTTACAACGCTCTGGCTGACGTTTAGTGCATTTGCAACGTCACGTTGTGAATAGCCAGCGTCAAGCATTCCAATACATCTGCCCAGTTGTTCTGTCGTCAGGCGACGCCTTACACGTTGAGGGGGCATTGTGTTGATAAACATAGTGTAAACACTCAAGTGAGTTTGAAATTTTAGAAAGAATCAGACACCGATGCCTGAGTGAAAATCGTGCAATGGTAGCAAAAGCATAAACTGTGATGAGAAACGCATTTCCCATGACATGAAATGCACGTGCAAGTTTGTTGAAGACGTTTTTGATTTCACTTGGACACAATATTGCCAGTTATGCAGTTATTAATTTTTTAAACAGAAAAATATCTATGATCCTTATCAAATTTTGAGTAGTATATTTGCGGGAGATTTGAGCAGCAGTGAGAGGTCAATAAATTGACACACCCGATTTTGAACTTGAGTTTGCTGGGGATATGTTCCCCATGTAGATCGTGAGAGCGTGTTTGTTGGGCAAGGGGGTACTGGTAGAATTATAAATCGATCTGAGGGTTGAAGTACTCACTCTGACTGTCTTGACACGTGCCGTCCATGGTCTCCATGTGGGTAGGGGATCTAATGCGGGTGCCAACGCAGGGACGACGGACAGAGTAGACTTCCTCCGGCTGGTCGGGGTGGGAATCACCAGACTGGACAACCTGGGTGGTGGTGGGGAGGGGGCATATGCAACCTCCGCAGGAAGCTCTGGCTGCTTCTCTGTTAGGGGTCTCCTCCGAACCCCCCTTTCCTGGGAAGGAGTGCCGATTGTCTGACGGCAGTATTTAAACGCAAGTTTCTCTCTGGGGTTCTGACAGGTGGCATTTGTTATTGATTAGTCGGTTATATGGTGATGAATTAAACAGATGTTGGCGGATTAAAAACGCAATTTTTTTTGGCAAGTAACTGGTGTTTATGCAGGTCACTTCCGGTGTTGCAGACATTGATTAGTTCTTACCGATAACACTTGCACAAGGCAGTAGCAATTGAATGTAAATGTTTGAACGATGTAAACACTGTGTCCAAAATTGATTACTTGATATAAAATCAAATGATCCTGATCACTTGATTTACTTCATTTCTGCATTTGAGAATGGAGAAGACTTTATCATATTGTCGATATAGAGTGTTAATTCGTGATAAGCTATGTCTGACACCCCGAACTTATCTAGAACGAAGAGAAGTCATTTAATTATTTTTCTTTCTGGCCTTGACTCATTTTACTGTACAGTACAGATGGTTAGTGCTCATTTGAAAGAAAATAGTTTTCCCTGCATGATGTGATCAGAAACTGTTATATTTTCTATTGTACATTTAATTCCAAAGGAATCGGAGGACCAATTAAAGGGCTCTTTGTTTACGACTTCTTTTCAAAACGGTACTTGTGTATGTTTACACATGTGTAATGATTTGTCATGATGCTGAAAGCTAGTGTACATTCAAATTTGATATATACTCCTGGAGTTTTTCATTTGTTGAATTGTATGTATTTAGCAGACTGGGATCCTTGTTTGTAATGTTCGTAAGCTATTGTACAACAAAGCAATTTCTGTCTGCAAATGTACTTATCTTTCCTTGATTTTTCGTTCTTTATCGACATTTTTAGAAATAAGGACGTTTGTTCAAGATTGCAACTGAGTATATATTATGCACATTTTCAACTCTCCGATACATGTTTTTTTTTTTTTTTTTTTGCAAAATTTTATTTCTTTTGTAAATTGTTCTCTAATCTGCAACTTAGTCGAACAGGGAGGATTCAAGCAGGAAGAGCTTTATCAATGATATCTATATAAAATAAATGATCTGGGCTTTCCTTTTTTCTAGTATTTCACCGGTCGCAGTAGCTCAGTGGTAGAGCGTTCGCTCAGAGTAACCCCCTCCTGTTTCGGAATGAAGAAACAACCCATGGTTTGTGACTGTGACGTTGTGGACCAGCTTCTTGCTAGATTTAGATGACCCTATGATACGCATTAACAATTATAATTACAAACACATATGTATACATGAATGTCGTTGAAAAATTTATACATAGAGGATATCTATATTGCGTGTTTGATATTTGGTTTATCCAACGAGTTGTTATGGTGTATTTATTCGCGAGGCTTGCCGAGAGAATAAATACACCATATCAACGAGTTGGATAAACCAAATATCAAAATACGCAATTATAGATGTTCTATTTATTTCATGCGTCTTCTTTTCACTCAATTTTGAGATGATCCCCAATATGGTAGAAACAGCTGATTGAAGTTGTTTTGAATCTGTGGCTCAGACGTCGTGCTTAATCTGTCTTCCTTACGCGGGAAAAATAGTGCGCTTGTAATCCATTGATATATAGTGCAAATGGGCATTTTTATAAAAGAAACCATGGATTAAAATTGTTTTAGAGGGGATTATAGTTTATAATTAATAATAGGTTTGCCATTCCAACAAAGTAACAACTATTGACCGAGTATTTTTTTTTTTTTACGTAGGCCTGACCTTCTGATGAAAGTTTGATGTCGTCGTCTTTTTCAAACAAACATGTGTAACAACGATCAATGAACGTAATATTTTAATGCCACGTTATGAGAATGTTCAACTGTTTGCAATGAAAAGTAGAAGTGTTTGTGCATTTGGATTTTATTTACGTAGTTTCTTTGGATCCGAGGGCGAGAGGAAATCTTGAGGCACTTTAAATAGGCCTAGCCTAGTAGGTAGAGCTGTTGAGATTCGTTACATTCAATATGCTCCAGAAAAAAGAGACTGTGCTTGTGAATACTTGGTACCGCAGCATGTCGAGGTACTTTCGATTATGCTTGTCCAGTAGGCGGTCGATTCCTTGTCGATGATAATAGTGTGCACATATATTTGTTTTCTGGTCGTAAGTTTTGAGTAGTTATTGACCGAGCTTGCATTCTTATGGCCGGTAAATTTGCATTATATGTCAGTGGGGACATCATTTTAATTTTACTATAAAATAGATTCTAAATAGATACAGAATATCAAGTTTTACGCTTTATATCATGCATCGATATGCATAAACACAGAAAATATGTCATCCAAGCGGGGACAGTGTCAAAAGTAGTTCGGACCGGAAGTGCTTTATCAAACGGGTGTTTGATAAAGCTAATGCTTTATCTCACTCTCAATATACACCACACGTATGAGATAAACTATATTATATTTCTGCTGCCTTCACCTGTGACTTGCTTAAATCGTTTACGACTTGTTCTGAACTGTATGATGTCGATTGACAAAGAAGGTATTGCAGTCTCATATTAATTTCCCTAGAGGTGTTGCATGAAAGATAGAAAAAATTAAGTTATTCAGATATATGACAAAGCCAATTGGAACGTATGTCTTGATTCAATAATTTTTAAAAATAAGTTTAAAAGACGTGTATTGACAAAATTAGCCAAAATATTTCGAATTTAAATCAAGCAATAAGCGATTTATATGATTTTTAGCGTTGAAATGGAGGGGTATCCCCGAATTTAAGAAAAACTGCCTCTGTGAAACAAAATAAATTTAGCACGAACATGTTCTTCGAGTTTTCCTCTAAAAAAAACTGTCACTTTGAAATTTTGTTTCACGATGGCATTTTTTTGTAAATTAAAAAAAAATCGAAACGACTTCACTGGTATTATTTTCAACTTCACCTGTACGTTAATTTTCATTAGTGATGTATGGTCTGCTGCGTGGTTCAGTGGATAAGGTCGTCGACTCTTCTCTTTAAAGATGTTTTCTATTTTTAAAACGACCGGGTTCGACTCCCTCACGAACACATTTTTTTTTCTTCATATTACGTTTTCCATCTAGATTTTTTTTTCTTAATTGAAACACGCTTCTAGTTTTTATAAATGTTCCATGTGCCGAGTTTGAAATAAGCTTCCAACCTGGACACTGTCTAGTTTGTGAATAGGACTCTCAACAAACACGCCGAATACAGCATGCATTACCTGTGTTTTAATAGTCAAGGTTGCTTGCTAACGAGAACTTGTATGTTTTTCTGAACGAAAGTTGTTGACAAAGGCATGGTGTCTTTTACGAAAAACCGTTGTGAACTTTGCAAAGTTTTGGAAGAAAAACTTTAAGGCCAAACGAGGTAAATAACCGTTAAACAGTTTGAGTTTATATGTATTCCAGTAGCAAATTCCTATGTTGAATCAAATTTTACAGGTGCATGTACATTGAATAATGTTGAATTTTATTAATGCGTGTTAAACTTCCCATATATTGTTTTGTGACCAGAGTCATGTACAGTTGCCAATTGTTGGTTGTAGAAAATAAAACATACGAGTATAAGAGCTTTTGGACTGTAGTAGTATAGAATATTGAATATTTTATACACTCGTAACATGTAACCGTATACATTGTATCTGATACCCAGGAAAATAAGAAGACAATTTAATTTTCACGATTTCAAAAATTATCTTTAGACTACATGTATAATGTATTGACAAATAAAATGTATTAGGCTTGTCCCTAATACTGTTGAATCCTTCAGGTATTTAAATGGCTAATGCGCAATGAGTATAAATATGAATGAAGGTCAGTTCTACGTCACGAATGTTGGCACGGAGCTCCGATTAGGGAAAATTCCCGGTTCTGTGCAACACCCTCTTTCATTCCTTATTTCTACTCTCAATCTTTCTAAGTCACTAATTGTGTGAGAAAAATGTCCAAGTATTATCGTGAACTTTTAAAGTTTGTAAAACTGTGAATAGCACTGTCTGTGGGCATAAAACGGAGGGGGGGGGGGGTGTCACTGTGGTTTGCTTTGCATTAGCGGATGTGCCAAGGAATTGGAACTGTACATGTAATTAGATCTGAGCAACAAAAAAACCAAAGGTATATTTGGTACATTAAACGAGCCCCCAATTTAAATCCGCCACGGTCACAGTCGTATTTGGACGTACGTCAAGACGTAGACATGACATCAAACATCGTTCTACCCTACCTTTCATCAACATTGGACTTCGTTATACATTAGGCCTTATGGTGCACTGTATTTTGGAGCTAGGAGAACACTAGATAAGGATGGTAATCCCCGTACATGAAAGTTTACAATCTTAGTACAAGGTGTGACTTTGCGAGATATCCACCATTTCTGACTAGGGACTGGGATCTGGGAAAAGAGTACCAATTCATTTCCCATAGACCTCAATGCTAACCTTTGGCCCTCTCACTAATTAACTATATCGATTTTAAACAAATGACCGCAAACATTTCAAAGTTCATTCCAAGTGTTGATAAAAAAAAATGACAAAAAATATATTGTAATGAAATCAATAGATTAACTGACCACCAGTCAGAGTCAGTTAACTGGTACCAATACAGATATGGTAGAATTACTTCTTCCATCTTACACAATGCTTGTCATTATAAAGGAAATGACCCCAATAATTATATAGTAAAACAGATTTTGAGCAATGAATGTGCATCATTTTCAACGCCTGCCACTATTTATGGTAAGGAAAGAGAAGTTTTGGCAAAGAAATTTATATGAAAAAATGTATGTTGCAGAACACAAAGGTGGTAAGTTGAAAACTTCAGGTCTTATAACTGATTCCAGTAAACCCCATTTAGGTGTTAAGTTTGATTTTTGAGGAGTTCCAGATTTTCTTTAAACTTGCAAAGGCTCCTCTGGCTTTGGATAGACAGTGGTCAACATCGATTTCAAGATCTTCAAAAGCAATGTAATTTCAGTTCTTTTATGTGGTTCAGAATCCTGGAAAGTCACAAAAACCATCTGCAATAAACTTGATGTTTTCCAGAGGAGATGTTTAAGAATAATTTTAAGTTTTTTGGCCAAATAGAATGCAAGGTGAAGATAACGAACAGTGATCAATCTCATAACTCCTACAAGCAATACAAAATAGATAGTTGGGCAAACACGGACCCCTGGACACACCAGAGGTGGAATCAGGTGCCCAGGAGGAGTAAGCATCCCCTGTTGACCGGTCACACCCGCCGTGAGCCCCATATCCTGATCAGGTAAACGGAGTTATCCGCAGTCAAAATCAGTGTGCCAAGAACGGTTTAACAATCGGTATGAAACACGTCAGACAGCATTTGACCCAATGCGAGGTTGTATTAATATCAAACAGAGAAATTTACAACAAAACTAATTAAAACAACAACAGTAGCAGAGGAAATTAAGAAGAGGAGGTGGCGCTGGCTAGGCCATGTTTTGAGAATGGATCCCACATGTTGCTCTAAGATGGACACTAGTAGGGAAGAGAAAAAGAGGTCGCCCAAACGAGACATGGAGGAGAACAGTAGAAAGAGAGATGAAGGAACAAGGATAGACTTGGGGAAAAATAAAGACTTGGTCTCAAGACAGAGTATACTGGAGGTCTCTAGTGGAAGCCTTATGTGCAAACCAGCACGAAGAGGACTAAGTAAGTAAGTAAACCTCATTTAGGTGCTTCACCAGATGGAATGTTACAATGTAAGTGTTGTGGGACAGGAGTACTTGAAATTAAATGTCCATACAAATTCAGAAATTTCACTGTAGATCAGATTTTCAATGAAAATTATCATGTTCAAAAGGATGAGAATGGGTGTATGAAATTAAAAGAGACCTCAAACTGGTACACACAAATTCAGACTCAAATGGTAGTCGCAAATGTACAGTGGTGTGATTTTGTATTTAGAAGCTGATGTCAAAAATGGAAAACACAAAATTTACAGTGAAAGAATTTACTTTGATTCATCACTGTGGAATTCATTGTTTACGGGGTACTGCTTCCTAAATGACAATGGCATACATTTTTAACCTGCTTTCTAGATGGCCACCTCAAAAACTTTCCAAATACATTGGACATAAAAGTTATCCATGTAATAAAAATCTGAGAAACTCTTGTTTTAGATATTCCAAACGGATCATCAATAAAACACTCAACGAAGCCTAAACGCAAACGAACAAGGGTAAGGATAAATTCCTGGAATAAAGTTAATTTTCGTGCTGGACCAGGTTTTCCACGTCTGTTTCTGTGATTATTTGTCTCATGAGCAGTAGATTGATCTGACCAATATTTCAATGTAGGGCATTTTGCAGTTAGAATATTAAAAATACCAAGCAGCATTGCCAGTGTTGGTAACCCTGTATATAACCTAACATTTTCATCATTTTTAGTAACAGTGTCTGTAAACGCTTCCCTCAAAAGAGTGGTCTTGTCATTAAGTTTTGACTGAAGCCGTTTGATTTCATCAGACATACTTTTAATGTCGTCCATCGTTGTATCTATCTTGGGGCCTGATGCCTGGTTTTTATAACAAGATCAGGTGAATTCAAACAAATTTTCATAACACTTTATCAAACGAAAACATAAACATCTATAATAATTACCACATACATATCCTGTTGGACATCTATCTCTTTAGAAACAAATGGGATGTCATCTTCCTCATAGTAATGTGAATTCTCAAAAATGTTCACAGCATCATCACCATCATTGTCATCACATGCATCGCCAAGGAAATCACACTGTGTAGAGTTACTGGTTCTTCTGTAAAATATTTTCCCCATTGAAAAATGTCATTTTGAATTTTATATTTTAACAATAATAAAAGCTATCAGTGCATGTTTATTTAAGAAATTTACAAAAATAAAAGAAACATACATGGAGCACTAGCTGCATGTCAGAAAATCTTATTCCAAATAATGAATTTGATATTTGAAAAATGCATTGTAAAAATACAAAGTTTACTGTCGTCTGTTTAGGCTCCTATAATGGTTACTTGATTATTATTCGTTGTAAGTGCAAATAGTTCTACTTATCTACTTAAGCATGCTTTTTTGTAATTGTTGTAAGGGAATAATGTTGGTACTGATGATTCTGGCTCAAAATGGCACGAACAAATCTTTGTGTACTTGTTCGGTACCCAAGATTTCTCTCGTCTGATAATCCTTATCCACTGCTGTCTAGCTCGCGGATTAGTCATTTTCGGCAACGAATAAAAACTTGATGTCTTTCATATGAGGATATTTGTCCAAGTTGGTGTATTTCCTCGTCGAAGACGTACATCCCGGCACGCAACAATGATACACGGGCATAGTTGTCAATGTATACAAACCGTGACGTAAATCTGTCCCACCTTCTAGTTTATAATGGGACAAATTTAACCTCCTACCTTGAAGAGCGTCGTCAAGGGAGAGTATCTCGAAACCGGCGTATTGGGTCACGCGCTCGTCTTTTCCATAACTGGTAAGAAGACTCGGACGTGGATCGGCGCATAGATTGCATCAAATCGATGCATATATTCGCCGGAAGCGCACATGTGGATGAAGTTAAAAGGCTAGAATAGAATCCCTGTATGTGTTCTTTAGATTTTTACCACAGATTCAGTTTTAGTATTATTAACGTCTTATTAGTCCCCTACCGACGAAGTCGAAGGGGACTTTACGGACTTTTTGGGTTGTGCTCACATAATTATATTCATTTGATATTTGGTACATTGCCTTACCATAACAAGGTACAGATCAAGTTCGAATTTCGTTTTGGTCCGTTGATTTTTCACTAAGTTATGGCCCTTGGACCTAGAAAAATAGCATGAATTATCAGTTTTCCGGACTTTTTTTTATGTGCTTGCAAATATTCATTTGATATTTGGTACATTGCTTTGCAAAAACAAGTGACAGATCAAGTTTGGATTTCGTTTCGATCTGTTGATTTTTCACTAAGTTATGAATTGTCAGTTTTTATAACTTTTTTTGGGGTTGATTTTACAGATATTCATTTGATATTCAGTACATCATGATTTCTTTACCATAACAAGTTACAGATCGATTTTGAAGTTTTCCTGGTCTAGGCTTTGTACCTGAATAGTAGTTGATTTCCAACCATCTCATAATGAACTTCGAATATTGTTGCGGTCCAATAATTTTTGTCTCCGGTAGGGGACTATATATTGCTATGAAATACTTTCAGAATGCTTGTTCACTCTTAATACGTAAATATATAAGTGGAAATTGATAGTGTTAGAATACCTTAGACATGTATGATATCTTAGCTGCATTTGAAAGCTCATAACGTACGTCTTTGACATCATAGTTACATTCGTGTACACATTGGCAACCGACTCTGGTTCATTTGCGGTTACGGAAATGGACGAGTAGTTACGATTGTTCTGAGATTGGTGAAAAAATATTATTTCTTGTCTAAGGTTCAGATTTGACCCAGATTATTTCCCGCACTTAAGTCATTAGAGTTCACAGCACGAGTCAGCGCCGATACATACACTGCATTCACTGTTTAAGCCGCGCTGGCTCGCTATTAAAGAAAATCTTCAAAACTTATTTTTCAAAATAATGTTTCTTAAACTGAGGAAAAATGCCCCTATGGTTTATCAATTCAAAAGGAGGGGATGATAGTTTTAAATTAATGAAACCAGTGACTGGGGGCGAAGTAATTTGTTGTTTTTGTGAGAAAAAGTAGCGTCAATCAACCGGAATTATGTCCTATTTTGGCTGAAACAGCAGACTTTAAACAATACCAAACCATTATTATATATAGAATATGAAACCTTTAAAGGATCTGGTAATCAATCAGGTATGTCCATGTTAGGTGATAGTACCTTAAGACTATTACATCTTCCTTCCTAGTATTATTCTCAGTAGATGGTACTATGAACCCTATCAAATGATTTTGATAGAACGATATGCAAAACGGTATTTAGATTAAATATCTTGCCATGACTTTTCATTTATTCTATTACTTTTATTGCTTGATTACTTCATAGCCATAACATAACTCTTCACTAAAAAGATTAAATAATTAGGCTCAGTGTTTTTGGAGATTAAACTACGGATTAATATTTTTTCAGATTCGGAAACAGCACCATATCCGACCCCAACTTTTCAAAAGGTTTGCATTTTTACATATTTCCGGTGTTGACATAGCGATCGAACGGTCACAATGCACCTGGGGTAAGTACGGTTCTCGTTGCTTTATTAACAATATAATTTTAAGGATTAACAAGATCTGATGAAGGAATGATTAATATCGAATGATATGCAGATATATCATGTGACCAACAGGCGACAAGGCTTGTACAATGCGCCGGTAAGCATGGGGTCATTTGTAGCATATGATATAACAACTGGTACATTTTTCTGTTGTTCAGAACTTGTTGGAATATTTTTTTATTGTTTATGTGAAATGGTAGATAAAGCAGGTCGGCAGGGGACTAGAAAAGGCACACGGTACAAAAAAACTGTAATATATAGACGTGTGTAATTGAAGTAATCTTGGCAAATGCACCTACTAAAAATGTAGTCAGAACAGTTTGAATAGACGTCTATCAAACATTATGTCTGCAAAACTGTTTCACAGATTGGAACAACAGAGAAATATACTGTTAATTCGCAGAGGATGTTCCCCTCTCGTTACACTGAAATAAAGATAGAGGGAAATATATCAAACAGTTATGTACATAGTATAATAGATATATGAAATTCATTTCAGAGATATACTTTGCAGTTTTACGTGCACAATGTGCATATTTGTAGTGTTTCTACGCTTCATTGTATGAAATTATCAAAGACAAGAGTTTAAATCAGCATGTAAAATTTGCACGTAAATCATGTATATAAATGAACTAATGTTATGCATGTAGTTATGTAGAAGTGTCAGAACTGATCCCCCACCCTTAAGAAATATCAAAATAAAGCTTTGTAGTTTGTTATGATTTAAAACTTTAGGTTGGATTTGGTCATTTTGCGCTATGAGGTTTAAACACCTGTCTCGTTTTAAACGTGGCGTTTTTAATTTATACTTGTATAATGTTAGAAAATTCCTTGATTATATGTTGCTTGAAATCAAATACAATGGGATATCTTGTCAGCAAGTTAATGAATTGTGCAAGGTATAAACTTATGAATTTAATACAATATTTAATCCTTTTCAGTAATTGAAGTTCTAGTCCCCGATGCCCCTAAGATTTAGGTGAGCTCACTTTTCATCTCAGCATCTTGTTTCTCAACATATGCTGTGTATAAAAGAGATATTTAGATCAATAGTGAGCTCGTCTCTTTCTAATGATTTAGGGGACATATTAGCATACATGTTTTATTGATTGATTGAATATTGTTTAACGTCCCTCTAGAGATATTTCACTCATAGGGAGACGTCACCATTTGCCGGTGAAGAGCTGCAAAATATAGGCCTATGCTCGGCGCTTATGGCCTTTGAGCAGGGAGGGATCTTTATCGTATCACACCTGCTGTGACACGGGACCTGGGTTTTTTGCGGTCTCATCCGAAGGACTGGGGCGCCCCATTTAGTCGCCTCTCATGACGATCTAGGGGTACTGAGGACCTATTCTAACCCGGATCCCCATGGGATGCATACATGTTTTACGTATGCTATGTATAAATATGATCATAATAAACAGCACTTTAAGACGTTTCAGTTAAAATTTGGATTTAACAAATAAAACACATTATACTAACAGCTTAATTTTATGTCATTACTCTTTTAGTAGAAATTCGAACGTGCAAATAAGTACAGTGTATCAGAGAAAGATTTGGCAGAACAGGAACACCTTGTTTCATACCAGGACCATGAAAAGATGGACTACAGCAGCAAGTGTGCTTTACTTCATGATTTTTAGAAATCATCAATCACTTGATCAGCAGAATTTCATCCTACTATGTCTATAACAAACGTCACACAAAAATTATACATTGCTTCTCATTATATTGATGTAAAGAAAATATAATCATTCTGAATTTGGAGTTCTCTCTTATAGTACATAGAGTTTCAAACTAAAGTATGTGTTGTTTTCCCTTTAAAATAGGGTAAATATGGCACAACGTGATTGAAGAATAAATTTGATTTTGTTTTTCAAAATGCGTGTCTTCCTGTAATGACAGCTGTAGTTTTTCGCGGACCATGTCACTTTATTGTTTCTGCGTGAAAATGCAACGCTAATCAACGATGCCTTGTTTTGCTGACCTGACAGATCCAAAGAGATACTAACTCTTTTTAAATATGAAACCCCTACCGATGCTGGAAATCAGGTATGTCGATTCAAATTGAAAGTGCTTCCAACATTTTGCAAACATTACAAGTTTTTGTAGATCTCCTGTCATTACTTACTCACCAGACAGTCATATATAAACATGTATATTTCCAACTTTTTTTAAAAAATATTTACAGATTACCGTTTCATAAGCCATCATTGTTATGCAAAACGTTGGTTGGTTTATAAATATCTTGTCTATTTCTAGCATGCTCTTCATTTTATTTTGATAAGTAAGAAAATAATTTGACTGCACTTCAAAATCACAATAGAACTATTCAATAGTAAAGAGTAAACGATTTTTACACTGTATACTAGATATTACGACTACGAATAAATAGTTGTTTCGATTCGGAAATAACACCGTGCCCGACCCAAACTTTTCAACATGTTTGCATTTGTTAAATAGTTCCGGTGTATACATGGTCATCGAACTCGCACTATATGCATTCCAGATGGATACGGTTTTCATGGACCTATAAACGATATGGTTTGAAATATTAACAGGCTGATGAAGGAATGTTTTTTCTTGAATAATAATCTGAAATTCGAAATGGTCGAATCTCCTATCAGCATGATGTGCAAGTGACAAGGCTTTGAAGATACGCTGGTAAACATGGAAAGAGTTGTGACTTCGCAATGGGTGCTTAAGCGTTTTACAGCTTGTAAAATTATGTTGCATAGAGTTCGATCACAAGCGGAGCAATACACGTTGAATAGGGATTGATTGTCCGCCATTCATTATTCAACTCAACAGTTTGTTTTATAAGGACAGAAAACATAACCGTCTTGGCTGAGGTGAGAAAAAATTTGGGTACATTTTTCTGTTGTTCAGAACTTGTTGGAATATTTTTTTTATTGTTTATGTGAAATGGTAGATAAAGCAGGTCGGCAGGGGACTAGATAAGGCATACGGTACATAAAAACTGTAATATATAGACGTGTGTAATTGAAGTAATCTTGGCAAATGCACCTACTAAAAATGTAGTCAGAACAGTTTGAATAGACGTCTATCAAACATTATGTCTGCAAAACTGTTTCACAGATTGGAACAACAGAGAAATATACTGTTTATTCGCAGAGGATGTTCCCCTCTCGTTACACTGAAACAAAGATAGAGGGAAATATATTAAGCAGTTGTGCACATAGTATAATAGATATATGAATTTCATTTCAGAGATATACTTTGTAGTTTTACGTGCACAATGTGGATATTTTTAGTGTTTCTACGCTTCATTGTATGAAATTATCAAAGACAAGAATTTAAATCAGCATGTAAAATTTGCACGTAAATCATGTATATAAATGAACTAATGTTATGCATGTAGTTATGTAGAAGTGTCAGAACTGATCCCCCACCCTTAAGAAATATCAAAATAAAGCTTTGTAGTTTGCTATGATTTAAAGCTTTAGGTTGGATTTGGTCATTTTGCGCTATGAGGTTTAAACACCTGTCTCGTTTTAAACGTGGCGTTTTAAATTTATACTTGTATAATGTTAGAAAATTCCTTGATTATATGTTGCTTGAAATCAAATACAATGGGATATCTTGTCAGCAAGTTAATGAATTGTGCAAGGTATAAACTTATGAATTTAATACAATATTTAATCCTTTTCAGTAATTGAAGTTCTAGTCCCCGATGCCCCTAAGATTTAGGTGAGCTCACTTTTCATCTCAGCATCTTGTTTCTCAACATATGCTGTGTATAAAAGAGATATTTAGATCAATAGTGAGCTCGTCTCTTTCTAATGATTTAGGGGACATATTAGCATACATGTTTTATTGATTGATTGAATATTGTTTAACGTCCCTCTAGAGATATTTCACTCATAGGGAGACGTCACCATTTGCCGGTGAAGAGCTGCAAAATATAGGCCTATGCTCGGCGCTTATGGCCTTTGAGCAGGGAGGGATCTTTATCGTATCACACCTGCTGTGACACGGGACCTGGGTTTTTTGCGGTCTCATCCGAAGGACTGGGGCGCCCCATTTAGTCGCCTCTCATGACGATCTAGGGGTACTGAGGACCTATTCTAACCCGGATCCCCATGGGATGCATACATGTTTTACGTATGCTATGTATAAATATGATCATAATAAACAGCACTTTAAGACGTTTCAGTTAAAATTTGGATTTAACAAATAAAACACATTATACTAACAGCTTAATTTTATGTCATTACTCTTTTAGTAGAAATTCGAACGTGCAAATAAGTACAGTGTATCAGAGAAAGATTTGGCAGAACAGGAACACCTTGTTTCATACCAGGACCATGAAAAGATGGACTACAGCAGCAAGTGTGCTTTACTTCATGATTTTTAGAAATCATCAATCACTTGATCAGCAGAATTTCATCCTACTATGTCTATAACAAACGTCACACAAAAATTATACATTGCTTCTCATTATATTGATGTAAAGAAAATATAATCATTCTGAATTTGGAGTTCTCTCTTATAGTACATAGAGTTTCAAACTAAAGTATGTGTTGTTTTCCCTTTAAAATAGGGTAAATATGGCACAACGTGATTGAAGAATAAATTTGATTTTGTTTTTCAAAATGCGTGTCTTCCTGTAATGACAGCTGTAGTTTTTCGCGGACCATGTCACTTTATTGTTTCTGCGTGAAAATGCAACGCTAATCAACGATGCCTTGTTTTGCTGACCTGACAGATCCAAAGAGATACTAACTCTTTTTAAATATGAAACCCCTACCGATGCTGGAAATCAGGTATGTCGATTCAAATTGAAAGTGCTTCCAACATTTTGCAAACATTACAAGTTTTTGTAGATCTCCTGTCATTACTTACTCACCAGACAGTCATATATAAACATGTATATTTCCAACTTTTTTTAAAAAATATTTACAGATTACCGTTTCATAAGCCATCATTGTTATGCAAAACGTTGGTTGGTTTATAAATATCTTGTCTATTTCTAGCATGCTCTTCATTTTATTTTGATAAGTAAGAAAATAATTTGACTGCACTTCAAAATCACAATAGAACTATTCAATAGTAAAGAGTAAACGATTTTTACACTGTATACTAGATATTACGACTACGAATAAATAGTTGTTTCGATTCGGAAATAACACCGTGCCCGACCCAAACTTTTCAACATGTTTGCATTTGTTAAATAGTTCCGGTGTATACATGGTCATCGAACTCGCACTATATGCATTCCAGATGGATACGGTTTTCATGGACCTATAAACGATATGGTTTGAAATATTAACAGGCTGATGAAGGAATGTTTTTTCTTGAATAATAATCTAAAATTCGAAATGGTCGAATCTCCTATCAGCATGATGTGCAAGTGACAAGGCTTTGAAGATACGCTGGTAAACATGGAAAGAGTTGTGACTTCGCAATGGGTGCTTAAGCGTTTTACAGCTTGTAAAATTATGTTGCATAGAGTTCGATCACAAGCGGAGCAATGCACGTTGAATAGGGATTGATTGCCCGCCATTCATTATTCAACTCAACAGTTTGTTTTAGAAGGACAGAAAACATAACCGTCTTGGCTGAGGTGAGAAAAATTTTGAGTACCATGAAATGTCAAGAATAACCATGTAGGTTCTAGATAATCTCCTTGCAATATATGTAAAATATGAAAGTAAGATAAATTTAGGATGTACTCATTATATTTCTTCAGTTCTTATATTGTTTATATAAAATGTGTATTAGTATGCATGGGCATATGAATTAGGGATTGGGAGAACGTTCCTTTGGTGGAAGGGCGTATGTATGATTAGGACATACAGAACACATTATCTAAACATATATGCAATGACCTGATAATTATTGCTATCCAGTATAAAAAAAATAGATAGAAACTATTTTCAGTCGTCATTTCAAGGACCACACATGTACACTTTTGACGACAAAATTACATTTTTAAAAAAGTAAAGGGACGTGAACTAATATCAGTTTAACATGCACTTGTTTCTGTCATTATCAAAATTAGTAAGTAGCATGTATTTTGAGCGTCTTAGCAGACCAACGTGTACCGATACTTGTACATATAACTGTTACAGGATATCCGTAACAGGTACGGTGCACCTATTCTTTGTTGAGTAACACCTATAATTTATATATACATGTATAGTTATTCAACACCAGATTTACTTTCTGACATATAGGATATATACTACATATTTATTAATTGAATTTAATAATTAATACTATTTTATACCTGATAAAAACTACATGCATTCACTGTGTGGACAAGGAAACATCAAACTAAATCGATATTGGTACATGGTGACTTGATACCAACGTTTTAAGCCACAATTCAAGGTCAACCGACATTAAAATCTAATGTACATTCTTTCGCATATTACGTAAATCCGTCAATTAATGGGGGCACCGGTAGGGGACATGTATTGCGTATGCAATATTCTCGGAATGCTTGTTGAAAGGTTATTATGTTGGAGATTGTAGATGCAAAGTAAATAGTAGAGGGAGAAAATAAGACCATGCGGCGTTTAAGACGTTTTATTGTTCAGCTCTGTGAAATATACCGGTTGTTAAGGCGGCATAGTAAGACATAATCAATAAATGACTGTTCAAGACCACATGGTCGACCGTCTATGACAACACTGTGTCAAAAAGCGTATGTACGGCAACATCGCTTACAGAATATGTTAATGACTGGTGTGAATACGAAGAGGAAAACGACTGAACGTCAGGGTAGCTCCATTCGCACTCGTATAGTGTCCATTACATATGGCGGGTGTGACTGGTCAACAGGGGATTCTTACACTTGATACCACCTCTGGTATATCCAGGGGTCCGTTTTTGCCCAACTCTATTTTGTATTCCTTAAAGGAGTTACAAGATTGATCACTGTTCATTATCTTCACCTTTCCTTGAACTGTCATGGAATCCGCTGCTTACAATTTAAACCGCTTCACTGACGTTACAGAGTGCAGTCACGTGTACCAGACAGAGGCTGAATCAACACCAAAATTGTACACGGTCATGCTCTCTAACGATTCTAGATTTTACGTTAGTAGTTACCTCCATGTAGACACGAATTAAATCGGATCACACTCGTCCTTTTTCGTAACAGGGAAGAAGATTGCATCAAATCGATGCATTTATTCGCTGGAAGCGTGCATGTGGAAGAAGGTATAATATTAGAACCGAATCCTTATATAACGAGTTAATAAGAAGCTAGATTAATTTTCACCAGATATTCAGTTTTGGTATCATTAGCGTCTTGTAAGTGTAACTTGATAGTGGTAGAATACCTTAGATATATGTATATCTTAGATGTATTTGTTTTAGCCCCAAAGCTCGTGTTTCATAACCGGTTGCGGTAGCTCAGTGATAGAGCGTTCACGTCGTAACCGGGAGGTGGTGAGTTAGTCTCACTAAGGCCATGGCTGCGTCAAACCTTAGACGTTGAATAGGCAATGATTGCTCCTTCGTCAAAACGCTCGGCATTTAGAAGTGAGAAACACGGGTCTTTTGGATATGATATTGTAAACGGAGGTCCCGTGTCGCGGCAGGCATTGGCATGATAAATAACCCTAACTGCTACGTCCTTGAGCGCTAAGCATAAGTCTAAATCTGTGATATTTCACATACAGCTGGTGATGTCTCAATTCTCGACGGGACGTAAAAAAAAGCCAAATCCATCAATCAATTAGTCAATCGTGTTTGAAATTGTAACATCTGTGACGTCATAGTTACATTAGTGCACACTTAACAACCGACTTTGATGTCGTCGATCTATATACGAGGTTTCTGAGCGGTTACGGAAATAGCCGAGCAGTTACGATTGACAATAATTGTAAATGCTGACGTCATCGGTATGTTGTGACGTAATTTTGTTGGAAATTCTCAAGTTTTCTTTAAATAACGCGATACAAAATAGCCGCAGCGAATTACCAACAACTGGAATATTTTTAAGTCAGCGACGAATGTCCAATGACAAATTGGGCAATACAAATCTTCTGAGATTGCTTTTATTTTATGCACATAAAATCCATACAACAGGTTTTGTATAAGGACCAAAAACACAAGCGCCTTGACTAAGGTGATAAAGACCCGTGAGTACCATAAATTGATAAGAAAAATCTTGTAGGTTCTAGATATAGAAACCATTGGGTAAATCAGAGTAAGTGTTATCTACTATCGCGTGGAAACAAATGCAGTCTTCATGCAATGTATGTAACATATGAAAATAAGATATATTTATCGTATTTGTTCAACATATTTTAGAGTAGCATACCCTACCCATCAACGACCCCATACGACAGAGGAGACCAAAAATAGGGAATTTTTGAGAAACGACGAAGTTCTAGTGGACGACATTCAATGAAGACACCTCGTATCATAGGTTCTCCCCGGCTGAGTAGACTGGTAGTTTATCCTTTTGGTAACAACAAGGATGGCAGGGACTCTTCTCTTTAGTACTGAGGTCAGAAGGCAATTGCAATTAGAACTATAGATGCAACAGGGACACTTGTCTAACGCGAGCATACTGGAAGGACAGTATTCACCATTAAACAATACAAGGAAAGTCACCCAGATAAGAGTGCGCAATATTAATAATGAAAATGATAGAATTAAGGTGGATATTGAGGTACATCTATTTTCTAGTGCTTTGACTTTTCTGTTAGTGAAAGGAATAGTTAAAATATGTTGTATACTGCATTTTTAAAATCAACTTATGTCTGTTTAAAACGTAGATGACTCAGAATAATTTCCATTTCAAGAGTGGGAATAATGAAATACGGTATAGAAACCAGTTCTTGACGTGAAGTCTGAAGCTAATAATCAAACTAAAATGCGAATTGTGTAAGCTGAAATTTGCATATCGTCTTTAGAAATTCTTCCCAGGTGCATGTAATTTGTTAGATATGCAATCTTTATGGATTTTATTTTACTGAATGCTGTTTAAGAAAGTGCTAATATTCTGTCCATGGACAGGTATTACATATGGGTTTTATTTTTAAAATTCTTTCAAAAATAGTGATGCGTGTCGCTATATTGCAAATATTGGACTTTTGCTAGAAGAGCTGACCTTGGCAGTCAACGGCTAACTTTGACGGTTATACCTGTATATTGAAGCACGATGTCGTTAAATATAATTTAGCACTTTCTTAAACAGCATTCAGTAAAATAAAATCCATAAAGATTGCATATCTAACAAATTACATGCACCTGGGAAGAATTTCTAAAGACGATATGCAAATTTCAGCTTACACAATTCGCATTTTAGTTTGATTATTAGCTTCAGACTTCACGTCAAGAACTGGTTTCTATACCGTATTTCGTTATTCCCACTCTTGAAATGGAAATTATTCTGAGTCATCTACGTTTTAAACAGACATAAGTTGATTTTAAAAATGCAGTATACAACATATTTTAACTATTCCTTTCACTAACAGAAAAGTCAAAGCACTAGAAAATAGATGTACCTCAATATCCACCTTAATTCTATCATTTTCATTATTAATATTGCGCACTCTTATCTGGGTGACTTTCCTTGTATTGTTTAATGGTGAATACTGTCCTTCCAGTATGCTCGCGTTAGACAAGTGTCCCTGTTGCATCTATAGTTCTAATTGCAATTGCTTTCTGACCTCAGTACTAAACAGAATAGTTCCTGCCTTCCTTGTTGTTACCAAAAGGATAAACTACCAGTCTACTCAGCCGGGGAGAACCTATGATACGAGGTGTCTTCATTGAATGTCGTCCACTAGAACTTCGTCGTTTCTCAAAAATTCCCTATTTTTGGTCTCCTCTGTCGTATGGGGTCGTTGATGGGTAGGGTATGCTACTCTAAAATATGTTGAACAAATACGATAAATATATCTTATTTTCATATGTTACATACATTGCATGAAGACTGCATTTGTTTCCACGCGATAGTAGATAACACTTACTCTGATTTACCCAATGGTTTCTATATCTAGAACCTACAAGATTTTTCTTATCAATTTATGGTACTCACGGGTCTTTATCACCTTAGTCAAGGCGCTTGTGTTTTTGGTCCTTATACAAAACCTGTTGTATGAATTTTATGTGCATAAAATAAAAGCAATCTCAGAAGATTTGTATTGCCCAATTTGTCATTGGACATTCGTCGCTGACTTAAAAATATTCCAGTTGTTGATAATTCGCTGCGGCTATTTTGTATCGCGTTATTTAAAGAAAACTTGAGAATTTCCAACAAAATTACGTCACAACATACCGATGACGTCAGCATTTACAATTATTGTCAATCGTAACTGCTCGGCTATTTCCGTAACCGCTCAGAAACCTCGTATATAGATCGACGACATCAAAGTCGGTTGTTAAGTGTGCACTAATGTAACTATGACGTCACAGATGTTACAATTTCAAACACGATTGACTAATTGATTGATGGATTTGGCTTTTTTTTTTTACGTCCCGTCGAAAATTGAGACATCACCAGCTGTATGTGAAATATCACAGATTTAGACTTATGCTTAGCGCTCAAGGACGTAGCAGTTAGGGTTATTTATCATGTCAATGCCTGCCGCGACACGGGACCTCCGTTTACAATATCATATCCAAAAGACCCGTGTTTCTCACTTCTAAATGCCGAGCGTTTTGACGAAGGAGCAATCATTGCCTATTCAACGTCTAAGGTTTGACGCAGCCATGGCCTTAGTGAGACTAACTCACCACCTCCCGGTTACGACGCGAACGCTCTATCACTGAGCTACCGCGACCGGTTATGAAACACGAGCTTTGGGGCTAAAACAAATACATCTAAGATATACATATCTAAGGTATTCTACCACTATCAAGTTACACTTACAAGACGCTAATGATACCAAAACTGAATATCTGGTGAAAATTAATCTAGCTTCTTATTAACTCGTTATATAAGGATTCGGTTCTAATATTATACCTTCTTCCACATGCACGCTTCCAGCGAATAAATGCATCGATTTGATGCAATCTTCTTCCCTGTTACGAAAAAGGACGAGTGTGATCCGATTTAACTCGTGTCTACATGGAGGTAACTACTAACGTAAAATCTAGAATCATTAGAGAGCATGACCGTGTACAATTTTGGTGTTGATTCAGCCTCTGTCTGGTACACGTGACTGCACTCTGTAACGTCAGTGAAGCGGTTTAAATTGTAAGCAGCGGATTCCATGACAGTTCAAAGAAAGGTGAAGATAATGAACAGTGATCAATCTTGTAACTCCTTTAAGGAATACAAAATAGAGCTGGGCAAAAACGGACCCCTGGATATACCAGAGGTGGTATCAAGTGTAAGAATCCCCTGTTGACCAGTCACACCCGCCATATGTAATGGACACTATACGAGTGCGAATGGAGCTACCCTGACGTTCAATCGTTTTCCTCTTCGTATTCACACCAGTCATTAACATATTCTGTAAGCGATGTTGCCGTACATACGCTTTTTGACACAGTGTTGTCATAGACGGTCGACCAGGTGGTCTTGAACAGTCATTTATTGATTCTGTCTTACTATGCCGCCTTAACAACCGGTATATTTCACAGAGCTGAACAATAAAACGTCTTAAACGCCGCATGGTCTTATTTTCTCCCTCTACTATTCACTTTGCATCTACAATCCCCAACATAATAACTTTTCATAGTTTTGAACAACGCCTAGACACGTTCGTGCAATGCAACAAGCATTCCGAGAATATTGCATACGTAGTACATGTTCCCTACCGGCGCCCCCATTAATTGACGGATTTACGTAATCTGCGAAAGAATGTACATTAGATTTTAATGTCGGTTGACCTTGAACTGTGGCTTAAAACGTTGGTATCAAGTCACCACGCGGGTACGTTAAGGCAGGTTATGAAAATCTTTACTGGGATAAAATCCGCGGAATAACATGACGTCATAATTGAAATACGTATATCACTAAGTATATATCAAATCCCGATTTTATTTTTATGTAAGTTTTATTTATGCATGAAATAAACCATACAGCTACTAAGATCCAAAGAAATATGGAATGTTATGCTGCTGTCGTGTAATTTCTGTCTGATCAAGATGAAAGTAAACTTATGACGTCATAACTATACATCGAGTGACGTTGACACATGTGAAGAATTTATTAAAGTGTGCCGTGTAAATATCAACAAAATGTTGAGTATTTGAAATATATGACATGGGATATATGGGATGTATATGTGAAACGCTGAGAAATTATTGATATTATGAAGGTATGTTGATTTCATTCAATGACAACTTTGTTTAACGGAGAAAATATTCCATTTAGCATGCCGATCCGATTTTCTTCTGTCACACACTTAAATAAAACTGCAAAAGTAGCACACTACTCCGCATACTTTTAGAGACTTTTTATACACCGTGTGAAAGGTCATAAACTAATGTACACGGTAATTACTGATAGAATCGTCTGTTAAGAAAACTTTTAAAGAAAACTGAATAGCATCAGTGCAAAATGTAAAACATGGGCTAGATGGTTTCGTGCTTAAATGTTTCATAATTATTTCTTACTGAAAGTGGTAGGATTCTATCAGTAATTTTGATAAACTATGGGTGTTTTACCGTCATTATCGCCAGTTAGACCAATATTTAAATCCTGGGGTAATGTGCTACTTTTCCATTTTCTATTAAGGTACATCCATGATCTCTTTATAACAGTAATGCAATGACGTCATACGAAAGCGCATGTTTGTCATGTTGTTATGATACAAAATGTTCTCATGTAAACAACCAAAATAGTGTTTAAAAGTTAGTAGCTCCCTCTCTCTGTGTAGGACAGATTTTAAAAATTACGCAGTTTACGTGCATAAATTGAGCATGACCTGCCTTAGCATACCCGCGCATGTGTACCGATATCGATTTAGTTTGATGTTTCATTGTCCACACAGTGGATGCATGTAGTTTTTATCAGGTATAAAATAGTATTAATTATTAAATTCAATTAATAAATATGTAGTATATATCCTATATGTCAGAAAGTAAATCTGGTGTTGAATAACTATACATGTATATATAAATTATAGGTGTTACTCAACAAAGAATAGGTGCACCGTACCTGTTACGGATATCCTGTAACAGTTACATGTACAAGTATCGGTACACGTTGGTCTGCTAAGCCGCTCTAAATACCTGCTACTTACTAATTTTGATAATGACAGAAACAAGTGCATGTTAAACTGATATTAGTTCATGTCCCTTTACTTTTATAAAAATGTAATTTTGTCGTCAAAAGTGTACATGTGTGGTCCTTGAAATGACGACTGAAAATACTTTCTATCTATTTTTTTTATACTGGATAGCAATAATTATCAGGTCATTGCATATATGTTTAGATAATGTGTTCTGTATGTCCTAATCGTACATACGCCCTTCCACCAAAGGAACATTCTCCCAATCCCTAATGCATATGCCCATGCATACTAATACACATTTTATATAAACAATATAAGAACTGAAGAAATATAATGAGTACATCCTAAATTTATCTTACTTTCATATTTTACATATATTGCAAGGAGATTATCTAGAACCTACATGGTTATTCTTGACATTTCATGGTACTCAAAATTTTTCTCACCTCAGCCAAGACGGTTATGTTTTCTGTCCTTATAAAACAAACTGTTGAGTTGAATAATGAATGGCGGACAATCAATCCCGAACGAGTCTAAAGGCACCTCCCTGCACACCATGTGACCATAATTGTGACGTCACACACAAAGTGAAAGTAGGCCTAAATTCTAGTAAGAAAACGGTCAAATCCCCGTCTCAGTAGTCTTTTGCTTTTTAATTTAATGTTATGATATTTAATGTGTTACTCAAGGTAACAAAGATATTAACTTGCTTGGAATGCTAACTCAAAGTATAAGTGGTTAAAGATACATAGACCGATCGAGCACTGTGGAATTTAACACCCCCCCCCCCCAAAGGCCAACTTTATGTTGCAAAGTACACCGAAATTTAGATAAGAAAAATATGTCAACTGCCTGTGATATTTTGGTAAATTAAGACATACATGTAAAAACACAATAATGACCACATAGAATTAGAATATTTATTCAACCAATTTGTGCCCCCAAAAGAGCATAATGATGTACACTGACAAAGTCCAAAATCACAGAAGCACATGACAAAGGAAAACAAAGACAATTGCACTGCATGATGAACAGAGAGTTAGCCATTACATCTATCAATGCATAACAAGAAGTACTGTGAGCAATGCTCCCTAAGAATACCCCCCTTACCCCAATCTCCCAAAGGGTGTTGTTAATAGGTATAAATTACCTCTTTCCTGAGTGTAAAAATATGGTCTGCCTTTGTAGAAGAAAATGGAGAAAGATATAGTCCAAACACAAATCCATGGTATAAACCTATAATTTTGACATTGAGATCAAAGGTCGAGGTCATAAAGAGGTCATGAATGTACATGACACATAGTATCATGGTGATACATCCATGTCTTATGGTATGACTATATGTCAAAACCCTTTGATGATCTCTTTAATTCAATTGAAAATACCTTTAAATCATTTACAATGCTTTTGTTTAAGGAAATAATGCGCGCATCAATTCTTTTAAAGAGAGCAACAATTCAATTAAAGATATCATTAATTCAGTTGTGGATATGTTGAATTGAAGATATCTTTAATTATATTGTTGCTCTCTATAAAAGAATTAATGCTCTCTTCAAATGAATTAAAGATATCATTATATCAATTGAAGAGAGCAATAATTGAATTAATGAGCGCATTAAATCAACTATTGATCTCATCAAATGAATTAATGTGCACATCAATTCAATTATTGCTCTCCTCAATTAATATCTTTGTTACCTTGAGTAACACATTAAATATCATAACATTAAATTAAAAAGCAAACGACACTACTGAGACGGGGATTTGACCGTTTTCTTACTAGAATTTAGGCCTACTTTCACTTTGTGTGTGACGTCATAATTATGGTCACATGGTGTGCAGGGAGCTGCCTTTAGACTCGTTCGGGATTGATTGTCCGCCATTCATTATTCAACTCAACAGTTTGTTTTATAAGGACAGAAAACATAACCGTCTTGGCTGAGGTGAGAAAAATTTTGAGTACCATGAAATGTCAAGAATAACCATGTAGGTTCTAGATAATCTCCTTGCAATATATGTAAAATATGAAAGTAAGATAAATTTAGGATGTACTCATTATATTTCTTCAGTTCTTATATTGTTTATATAAAATGTGTATTAGTATGCATGGGCATATGCATTAGGGATTGGGAGAATGTTCCTTTGGTGGAAGGGCGTATGTATGATTAGGACATACAGAACACATTATCTAAACATATGCAATGACCTGATAATTATTCCTATCCAGTATAAAAAAAATAGATAGAAACTATTTTCAGTCGTCATTTCAAGGACCACACATGTACACTTTTGACGACAAAATTACATTTTTAAAACAGTAAAGGGACATGAACTAATATCAGTTTAACATGCACTTGTTTCTGTCATTATCAAAATTAGTAAGTAGCATGTATTTTGAGCGGCTTAGCAAACCAACGTGTACCGATACTTGTACATGTAACTGTTACAGGATATCCGTAACAGGTACGGTGCACCTATTCTTTGTTGAGTAACACCTATAATTTATATATACATGTATAGTTATTCAACACCAGATTTACTTTCTGACATATAGGATATATACTACATATTTATTAATTGAATTTAATAATTAATACTATTTTATACCTGATAAAAACTACATGCATTCACTGTGTGGACAAGGAAACATCACACTAAATCGATATTGGTACATGGTGACTTGATACCAACGTTTTAAGCCACAATTCAAGGTCAACCGACATTAAAATCTAATGTACATTCTTTCGCATATTACGTAAATCCGTCAATTAATGGGGGCTCCGGTAGGGGACATGTATTGCGTATGCAATATTCTCGGAATGCTTGTTAAAAAGTTATTATGTTGGGGATTGTAGATGCAAAGTGAATAGTAGAGGGAGAAAATAAGACCATGCGGCGTTTAAGACGTTTTATTGTTCAGCTCTGTGAAATATACCGGTTGTTAAGGCGGCATAGTAAGACAGAATCAATAAATGACTGTTCAAGACCACCTGGTCGACCGTCTATGACAACACTGTGTCAAAAAGCGTATGTACGGCAACATCGCTTACAGAATATGTTAATGACTGGTGTGAATACGAAGAGGAAAACGACTGAACGTCAGGGTAGCTCCATTCGCACTCGTATAGTGTCCATTACATATGGCGGGTGTGACTGGTCAACAGGGGATTCTTACACTTGATACCACCTCTGGTATATCCAGGGGTCCGTTTTTGCCCAGCTCTATTTTGTATTCCTTAAAGGAGTTACAAGATTGATCACTGTTCATTATCTTCACCTTTCTTTGAACTGTCATGGAATCCGCTGCTTACAATTTAAACCGCTTCACTGACGTTACAGAGTGCAGTCACGTGTACCAGACAGAGGCTGAATCAACACCAAAATTGTACACGGTCATGCTCTCTAATGATTCTAGATTTTACGTTAGTAGTTACCTCCATGTAGACACGAGTTAAATCGGATCACACTCGTCCTTTTTCGTAACAGGGAAGAAGATTGCATCAAATCGATGCATTTATTCGCTGGAAGCGTGCATGTGGAAGAAGGTATAATATTAGAACCGAATCCTTATATAACGAGTTAATAAGAAGCTAGATTAATTTTCACCAGATATTCAGTTTTGGTATCATTAGCGTCTTGTAAGTGTAACTTGATAGTGGTAGAATACCTTAGATATGTATATCTTAGATGTATTTGTTTTAGCCCCAAAGCTCGTGTTTCATAACCGGTCGCGGTAGCTCAGTGATAGAGCGTTCGCGTCGTAACCGGGAGGTGGTGAGTTAGTCTCACTAAGGCCATGGCTGCGTCAAACCTTAGACGTTGAATAGGCAATGATTGCTCCTTCGTCAAAACGCTCGGCATTTAGAAGTGAGAAACACGGGTCTTTTGGATATGATATTGTAAACGGAGGTCCCGTGTCGCGGCAGGCATTGACATGATAAATAACCCTAACTGCTACGTCCTTGAGCGCTAAGCATAAGTCTAAATCTGTGATATTTCACATACAGCTGGTGATGTCTCAATTTTCGACGGGACGTAAAAAAAAAAAGCCAAATCCATCAATCAATTAGTCAATCGTGTTTGAAATTGTAACATCTGTGACGTCATAGTTACATTAGTGCACACTTAACAACCGACTTTGATGTCGTCGATCTATATACGAGGTTTCTGAGCGGTTACGGAAATAGCCGAGCAGTTACGATTGACAATAATTGTAAATGCTGACGTCATCGGTATGTTGTGACGTAATTTTGTTGGAAATTCTCAAGTTTTCTTTAAATAACGCGATACAAAATAGCCGCAGCGAATTATCAACAACTGGAATATTTTTAAGTCAGCGACGAATGTCCAATGACAAATTGGGCAATACAAATCTTCTGAGATTGCTTTTATTTTATGCACATAAAATTCATACAACAGGTTTTGTATAAGGACCAAAAACATAAGCGCCTTGACTAAGGTGATAAAGATCCGTGAGTACCATAAATTGATAAGAAAAATCTTGTAGGTTCTAGATATAGAAACCATTGGGTAAATCAGAGTAAGTGTTATCTACTATCGCGTGGAAACAAATGCAGTCTTCATGCAATGTATGTAACATATGAAAATAAGATATATTTATCGTATTTGTTCAACATATTTTAGAGTAGCATACCCTACCCATCAACGACCCCATACGACAGAGGAGACCAAAAATAGGGAATTTTTGAGAAACGACGAAGTTCTCCTAGTGGACGACATTCAATGAAGACACCTCGTATCATAGGTTCTCCCCGGCTGAGTAGACTGGTAGTTTATCCTTTTGGTAACAACAAGGAAGGCAAGAACTATTCTGTTTAGTACTGAGGTCAGAAGGCAATTGCAATTAGAACTATAGATGCAACAGGGACACTTGTCTAACGCGAGCATACTGGAAGGACAGTATTCACCATTAAACAATACAAGGAAAGTCACCCAGATAAGAGTACGCAATATTAATAATGAAAATGATAGAATTAAGGTGGATATTGAGGTACATCTATTTTCTAGTGCTTTGACTTTTCTGTTAGTGAAAGGAATAGTTAAAATATGTTGTATACTGCATTTTTAAAATCAACTTATGTCTGTTTAAAACGTAGATGACTCAGAATAATTTCCATTTCAAGAGTGGGAATAACGAAATACGGTATAGAAACCAGTTCTTGACGTGAAGTCTGAAGCTAATAATCAAACTAAAATGCGAATTGTGTAAGCTGAAATTTGCATATCGTCTTTAGAAATTCTTCCCAGGTGCATGTAATTTGTTAGATATGCAATCTTTATGGATTTTATTTTACTGAATGCTGTTTAAGAAAGTGCTAATATTCTGTCCATGGACAGGTATTACATATGGGTTTTATTTTTAAAATTCTTTCAAAAATAGTGATGCGTGTCGTTATATTGCAAATATTGGACTTTTGCGAGAAGAGCTGACCTTGACAGTCAACGGCTAACTTTGACGGTTATACCTGTATATTGAAGCACGATTTCGTTAAATATATGTAATACTGACTTGTTAGTATTACGTTTTAGAATATCTGTACTTCGTTCATTTATCTGACAATTATTGAAATAAAAACAAAAGACTAATCATTTCATCTTTGCATGCATGATTAGGTGTCAAATCTTCACTCGTACATATACCTTGATTCATGTTGGAACTTTAGAAAAAGTCTTTGCAGTATGAAAAATCGATTGTAAATTTATTATGCATAAGTCTTGTATTTTCTTTTATTATAAAAGTTGTTATACAATTTTATTCAGTCAAACTCACAGGTACGACACAAATCATGCTAAACATGTCACGAATTCTGAATTATATATACACCTGTATTAGCGACAGACTGACACCTCAACTGTATGACAAACGGGATGATTTCAGCTTCTCCGACCATCGTCAACTTCCCATCATTATGTAGCAATATTCCATTATCAGCTTGTTCTGCGTATGGTCAGTTTTTAAATTGAGGCAAGCTACTGACAAACAAGTTGATGGTAAAGGGGTTTCAACAATCTCGATTAAAGTCAGCATTTCGCAAATTCTATGGTTGTTATAAGGATCTAGTTTGCCAATACAACCCATCATTGGGTCAAATGCTGTCTGACGTGTTTCATACTGATTGTTAAGCCGTTCTTGGCACACTGATTTTGACTACGGATAACTCCGTTTACCTGATCAGGATATAGGGCTCACGGCGGGTGTGACCGGTCGACAGGGGATGCTTACTCCTCCCAGGCACCTGATTCCACCTCTTTTGTGTCCAGGGGTCCGTGTTTGCCCAACTATCTATTTTGTATTGCTTATACGAGTTATGAATGATTGATTGAATATTGTTTAACGTCCCTCTTGAGAATATTTCACTCTTTTGGAGACGTCACCACTGCCGGTGAAGGGTTGCAAAATTTAGGCCAATGCTCGTCGCTTATGGCCATTGAGCAGGGAGGGGTCTTAATCGTGTCACACCTGCTGTGACACGGGACCTCGGGTTTTGCGGTAAAATACGCTCTTGATCGAGTATTGAAATGTAATACTAATACGTTATGATACCCTAGTGTGGCCAATCCGTTTTTAATACTGATATGTAAAAACAAAACTTGGTGGGGATGGAGACCAAACTAATGAAAGCCGTCAATTTTAACAGGTTTTTACCCTACCCCCTAGACCCTGGGGTGCAGAAGTCCTGAAATTTATAATTTATACCCTCCTTGTCCCAAAGCTACTTCATACCAAACTTGAAAAGAATTGAAATGGTACCGGTAGTAAAATGTTCAATTGTTAACGCATAACGACGGACGCTGAGCAACTGCAATAGGTCACCTGTGTGACTCAGGTGACCTGTATTTGTTGGGACATTATTTCATATAGACTGTTTTAGAAAGAGTACGGGTATGAAAATGAGCCAGGCTTTGAATTAACTGGCTACCGATCATGCCTACGTTCAGAAACGAAGTATTTTCAAGCTGTGGGGTTTCGCTTCAGATGAAGCTTTAATCAATGCTTAAAGATGTTTGGACACAAGTTTATATGGGAGTATGCTAGAATTTTTTTATATTTAATTTTTGAGACGGCAATGCAAGAATACAGCGATTTGCGGCTTCAGGTGTGAGATTTTTGTGCGCTGTAAATCGAAGGTTTTATGAGTTGTGGATCTGTAGCTCTTTGGTCTGCCGCAGTATATTCTTAGAGAGTTATGTTTTAGTTGCTAACGCATAGATCATGGTTTAGTCAATTGAGTGAATTTTAGTGACTTTATTGATACTACTGTCGCCCTTCTCGTAAAAGTTCAATATTGAATACTGTGTCACCAATATTCATTCTCATCTGTATTCAGAATATCCTTCTAAGGAAGCTCAGTTGATCCGACACTGCAGGCCATGTATATCCACTATTGTTTAGGTCTAAAAATATCCATTCCTCATCAGACTTACCATGAGAGGAATAAATGATTGTCTTTATGAACCTAGTTGGACTGCATGTGTTAGTCTAAAAGTTTCATCAAGTCCAATGAAACTCGAATGATTAATATCAACATTTACAAAATGCTAACATTGATTTTGTATAAATGATTTCGAAATTTCAAGAAGACCACACGATATTTTGTACTTATGCTTTCCAGAACTGTCTGCAGTTCGACGAGGAATGCTATTTAAATGACAAGGAAGATAGGTCAGTCTCAAACATGGTTTTCCTCCAGGACAAGAATGATAGCGTAGACGATAAAGCATCCGCTTTGAGATTGTAAGGAACTGGATGTGAAAGAGGGAAGACTCTCAATGTAGATTATGGTTAAGATTTGGTTCCCATCAATATACATGTAACAGAAAATTGTATTGATATAAACTTAAGTTTAAATTGGTTCTCAGATAAGGTAATCCCATTTTTGTCAATCTTTGCTCCCTTAAGGAATGATTAGATAAAAGTTTGTGTTTTTTTAATCGTGTTAATCTAGGAGTAAGAAGTCAACATCAAAGTTGACCTCTCGAAATTTTCCTCATTACCTCTATTCCCAAAATCCCGTGGGGATCTGGTTTAGAATAGTTGCTCAGTACCCCTTGCATGTTGTAAGAGGCGACTAAATGGGTCAGTCCTTTGGATGAAACCGCAAAAACTGAGGTCCCGTGTTACAGCAGGTGTGGCACAACAAAAATCATTCCCTGCCGTAAGCACCGATCATGGGCCTAAATTTTGCAGCCCATCACCGTGAATGGGGACATCTCTCTCTCTCTCTCTCTCTCTCTCTCTATATATATATATATATATATGTGTATGTGTATACACACACACACACACACACACACACACACACACACACACACACACAGATTTTGGATTTTGACTACTTTATTAGTTGAGGGAATTTTGGTGATTTTTTTTTGCTTCTGTGGAAGGGTGTTTTAAACCATTGCATCTATTTCGCAAAGCCGTCTTCGTGGTCGTTTCTTCCTCTTCGTTTGAAACGATTTGTCATGTGTTAATCCATATAATTTCATCTTCAGTTCTAGTTGCTGAAAAGATATCTAATGCAAAACCAAAAAAAAAAAAAATAAAATAATAATAATAAATAAAAAAAGATTTTAAACTTTAAAGAGTTGTAAGGCGCAGTTCCTTTTTCACCACTTCACCAGAAAAATGAGGAGTGTGTATGGAAATCAGTCATTTGCTTTTCCCCTTATGACCTCTATTCTCAGTATATTCTTCACATTTTGAACTAGAATGTTAAGGTGTTGGTAAATGTACTTCTATACCATTTAATGTGGCTCTTGTCGGTGCCGTCACATGCTATTCTTTTCTTAATAAAGTTTATGTCTGTTTCTGCTGCATTTGCGGTATTTGAATAAAAGTTGGATTTACTCTCGGACGTGTGTCATCATCCAATCTTTAAACACTGCATCTAGTTCGCAAAGTTGTCTTCGAGGTCGTTTCTTCTTCGTTTCAAACTGTTCGTCATTTGTTAATGAATATGAAGTAATCTTCAGTGCTAGTTGCTGAAAATATACAAATACAAAACATGAACTCATCATTGAGAACAGAAAAAAGTTTGAACCATTAAGACGGCAGGAATCTTAAATGATTCAAATGATTGTCTGTATTGTTGAAATCAGTTGTATAGAAAAGTTCATACCACTCTACAAAGCAGGATAATTTATTATAAGCCAGTTACAGAAAACACGATGTTGGTGGGTGAGATCTATTTTTATACCCCTGCAACAAGTTGTGGGGGGGGGGGGGGGTATACTGGAATCGGGTTGTCCGTCTGTCTGTCCGTCCGTCTGTAGACGCAATGGTTTCCGGGCTCTAAAGCATTATCCTTTCCACCTACCGTCACCATATCATATATATGGACTACCCATGGGACGAAGATGTTCCCTATCGATTTTGGGGTCAAAAGGTCAAAGGTCACGCGCACTGGACATCGAAGTAGCAATATGGTTCGGTTTGTCATGCCATTTGTTTTTTACACTCAGAAAAGAGGTAGTTTATACATATTACCAACACCCTTTGGGAGATTGGGGTAAACGGGGGGTATTCTTAGTGAGCATTGCTCACAGTACCTCTTGTTCAAACACTCATCGTCATCCACACCATTAATCCTAATAACTCTTGGCATTTTATGCCCCTGTAATAGCATTTACTTTCAGGTCTCTCCGTCTGTCCACAGAAACTTCAACTTAGGCTATAATTTGGAATGGTTAGTAATATGGCTTCCATATTTCATATGTATATTCCTTGTGACTACACCTTTCTTAGGTAACGAATTTTGATTACTTCTTGACTTTGGAGTTTGACCTACTTTTGAAAAACGTTAACTTAGGTCAGTGATAGAACCTTCAATTTCACATGTGTATTTTATGCAATAATTCATACACTGGGAGAGTATCTACATGTATATATAGATTAATAGATAGTTCGATATTGTAATAGCGCATGTGTTTTATTTCATTCTATGAAGGTGTATGATACTGTTCTAAGGTATCCTAGAGTTCCATTTATGTATTATATAAAATGTTATTCGATGATAAATGACACCTGTTTGGAAATCCGTGTTTTGATTTATTTGTCAACACTAAACCACTGAAGTCAAGGGAGTGTTGGGGTTCATAGAAGGAAAGTTTAACTTCAATACCTTTGTTATATGTACTGACGTAAAACATAAAAAAAGTACTTTATTGTTTTTTGTCATGACTTCATGACAGTCAGCTTGTCCATCAACTTCCCATATTTATGTAGCAATTTCCATTAATACCTGCATATGGCATTATGTCTCTCAACTATTATATCCGGATAGGGCCATTTGCAAAAGCGTGACTGCGCGTTAGTCACAACACGCCGCCACGCCAACTAGCAACGCGCCTTCGCGCAGACAAGCAACGCGCCTTCACGCCGACAAGTAACGCACCGTCACACCAACAAGCAACACGGTGCGAAGGCGTATTGCTTGTTGGCGTGACGGTGCGAAGGCGCGTTGCTTGTTGGCGTGACGGCGCGAAGGTGCGTTGCTTGTTGTTGTGAGAGCGCGAAGGCGCGTTGCTTGTTGGCGTGAGAGCGCGAAGGTGCGTTGCTTGTTGGCGTGAGAGCGCGAAGGCGCGTTGCTTGTTGGCGCGTGAGCACGAAGGTGGTTTGCTTGTTGGCGAGAAAGTGCGAAGGTGCGTTGCTTATTGTCGTGAGAGCGCCAAGGCGCGTTGCTTGTTGGCGTGAGAGCGCGAAGGCGCGTTGCTTGTTGTCGTGAGAGCGCCAAGGCGCGTTGCTTGTTGGCGTGAGAGCGCGAAGGTGCGTTGCTTGTTGGCGTGATGTGACTAACGCGCAGTCACGCTTTTGCAAATGTCCCTATCCGGACACCATACTCAATTGATTCGATGTGCGAGAGTATGTTCAACGTATAATGTTTTGAATCAAGACAGACTAATAACAAATAAGTTGATGTTTCAACAGTCTCGTTTGAATTCAGCACTTTGCAAATTCTATGTTATAATGATCTTATTTGCAAATACAACCTGTCGCCAGGTCGAGTGCTATATGACATGTTTCATAGCAATTATTAGACCGTTCTTTACATACTGATTTGAACTACGGATTATTCCATTTACATTATTAAGGTAGAGGGCTAACTGTAGGTGTAACTCACCAAAGACTACGAAGATATTGTCAATGAGGAACTATGGCTTCTTTTTATATCAACATCAGAGTACAGATGGATGTTGTGAACTTAAGTCGAAACAGCATACACATTTTGTTATGTATTGATTTCTGATTATTGTATCAAGTAATGCCTACACTTTATCACACCTGGATGAATCAGATGCTATTTTATTCTGCCATCTAGTTCGGATTCATTGTTTGTAGCTTTCAAGTACTACTGCAACTTTTTTTTTTACATTTTCAGTGAATTTGCAAATTGTTAAATTAAATACAGTCTCGTGTGGTAATTATTGCACGTGCTATGTGCTTTATAAATATCTGTGCATCGAAATTCACCGTGCATCCGTTATCTGTTAGGTGTATTTGAATGTTTTTGCCTGCGATGTTTTCTTATTATACGTGAGAAGAAGAAATCTCTTGCTGTGGCCTTCAATTCGACATTTCGATATATCGATGACGTTTTGTCTATTAACAATAATAACTTTCATTCATATGTCGATTTGATATATCCCTGTGAGCTCGAAATGAAGGACACCACAGAGTCGTCCACTTCTGCTTCATACTTAGATATTTTATTGGAAGTAGACATTAACGGCAGACTGACAACTCAACTGTATGATAAAAGGGATGATTTCAGCTTCTCCATCGTCAACTTCCCATATTTATGTAGCAATATTCCATTATCACCTGCATATGGTGTTTATATATCTCAACTGATTCGATATGCAAGAGCTTGTTCTGCGTATAATCAGTTTTTAAATCGAGGTAAGCTACTGACAAACAAGTTGATGGTACTGGGGTTTCAACAGTCTCGATTGAAGTCAGCATTTTGCAAATTCTATGGTCGTTATAACGACCTAGTTCGTCAATACAACATATCATTGGGTCAAATGCTGTCTGACGTGTTTCATACTGATTGTTAAGCCGTTCTTGGCACACTGATTTTGACTGCGGATAACTCCGTTTACCTGATCAGGATATAGGGTTCACGGCGGGTGTGACCAGTCGACAGGGGATGCTTACTCCTCCTAGGCACCTGATCCCACCTCTGGTGTGTCCAGGGGTCTGTGTTTGCCCAACTATCTATTTTGTATTGCTTGTAGGAATTGAGATTGAACACTGTTCGTTATATTCACCTTTCATACAGACTGTCCAACGACCCTAAAATTTCTAATTTTAGTTTTGTTATATTCAAGGGAAATTTTGGCTGTCAATTCCTATTTTTTAAAAATATATTTCTATTCTAGCAAATTTGAAGACGCATTCAAACTAAATTTGACCATTGAATCCATGTGTCAAGCTGTTTATTGCTCGTGACTTTGTAACAATGATGTGACTATCAAGGGTATAGCCAATATTAGCTGGAATACGCCCTTCCTGCACGGAGAGTGTTTTTGTGAGGTTCTTTATTGTCAAAATCGCGAAAGTAAGATCATTGAAATATCTGAATTGCTCTAATGTTCTTATGAAATTCTTAATTTTAGCCCTAAGTTTTCGTAAGTTAAGCCGTAAAATTAGCCCTTATTTTTTGTCAGAGAGTGCTGCACAGCCTGCTTATGTGAGCGAATTTACGCTGAGCGCCAAAATTTCAATTCCATAAATATTGTGTTTCAATTGTAGTTGGAATAGATTAAATTGCACGACCTACCACTGCTTTAAATTTTAATTGATTGTTTAGAATTAATTAAAATGCCAAATATTTTTAACACTGCTACACCTGCTCTGCGCCATTTAACCTTTACTTTACCAAGCGCTATATTTAGGCATGTTTACGAAACTATTCTAAGACGAAGACCATTTTTGGATGTGTATCATAGTCATAAAATGCGTTTTATGGAAAAATATTTCATAGGGAATATCTAAAATTTCCAACATTTTAACTTTATTATATGTATCCAATGTGTTTCATTCATCGCAAGTTCGATATGCTTGATCAATTTGTACCTCCTTAAGAAGAAATTACTTTCATGCTTTAATTTGGAATACGTTTTGATAGATTTTGTCTGTAACAGCTATTCAATGTATACAATCTTTTTACACAGAAAAATGAGTGTCGCGATTCCCGTTTTTGTACCAAGGTTACATGTTTTTCAGCGTCACGACATCTTTTAAATAAACGACCTTAAAATTCCATTAGAATAGGCATGTTGCATACTGCTGACTTATTACAAAGCTTGTCCTATAACCAGTACAATTGTACGAACATATTAATGTCTTGTTGCAAAGGAGAACTGCTAAACGTTGGGAATACCAATAAGGTACAAAAAACATTGGTGTTTCCATCAATTGTCGCCCGGGGAAATTTCGAGTGTCAACTTTTTGTTTAAAAGAATATGCTGGAAGAGATCTTTAAAATTTGTCATTAGACAAAATTGATATACAAACTTTGATAAGAAAAATGTGTCAAATTCGGTAAGAAAGTACTGGAAAGATTTACACGGGTTTTGTTGGTAGTTTTATGCCCCCGAGATCGAAGATCGGGGACATTTTGTTTTTGTCATTCTGTCTGAAACTTTAACATTGTTAATAACTTTTGAACAGTAAGTGATATTTCATTTAAATATTCCTTGTGACAAGACTTTTGCGTGGGTACCAGCATTGTTGACCCTGTGACCTTGACCTTGGAGTTTGACCTACTTTTTGAAAATTTTAACTTTTGAACAGTAAGTTATAGAGCTTTGATATTTCACATGAGTATTCCTTGTGACAAGACCTTTCCGTAGATACTATACCTTTTGACCTTGACATTTGACCTACTTTTAAAAAAAACTGACATTGGTCATACCTTCTAAATGGTAAATATTAGAGCTTTCATATTATACATGAGCATTTCTTGTGACAAGATCTTTCTACTGGTACCATATTTGTCCTTGTGACCTTGACCATTTTCGGAATTGGCCATTATCGGGGGCATTTGTGTTTCACAAACAGATCTTGTTTGTTTTCAATATTCATACGAGTAGTAATACATGTAAAATATAGTTTTCATTGCCTTGTTTTTAATAGCAGACCTTTTGATCTGTAAGGTTTATCTATTATGAACAGTGATATGACCTTCAGAAAACGGTTTCTGTGTAGGATTTGAATAACAAGAAACCACTGGGCCACATCGGTCACCTTGGTCGTGGTCTTCCTCGGCTGTTGTGATTTTAAAAAGATTTTTATACCACATGCATGGAGTTGCAAAGGGTATAATATTTTGACCTCTCCGGTCCGAGCTCATATCTACTAAACCTTTCATTAGAAATTGATATATTTGATCACAAATGTTCTTTGGGACAATTACCTTTAGTACAAGGTCTTTTATGATCATTTTGGAAAGGTCAAGGTCACTCAAAACTTAAGTTTCTTATCTCATTATTTCTTCATATAAAAGTTCCTTCGCCTAAACTATTAATCAAAAATTTATTATAAATGATCACAAATATATATAGAGACTTTTGGACCAAGGTCGTATTGGAAAGGTCAAGATCATTCAGAGATACCTTATAATTTTCTTTAATATAACAGCTTTGAACAAGTGTTAATCATATTTCACTTAAATAATTGATAGGCAAATAGTTTTAGACAAAGGTCATTTTGTAAAGGTCAAGGTCAATCAGAACATATACCTTATATATGAAAAACTTTATTTCAATGATATTTCAACAGTTATTGGTCTTTTGAACCAAGGTATCTCGTGGTTTATTTTGGACAGATCAAGGTCACTCAGAACATGCACTACAGGCCATGAATATTCCCCGAAAAACACGAACCCTCGTGGACCAAAAATCCATGTTTCATCATGGGCCTAGAAAGAAATCGGTGCCTTCGACGTTGCTATTTCTGCACCAGCCTTGAAACCGAGAGCCCTCCGCGTAACACGGTGTCACACGGACGATGGAATTTCGTTCATAATATGTGCAGCATATTTTTTCTACAAAATATCACTACAGATCATTTTGTAAAGGCCAATGTCACCCATATTTAAAAAAAATCATTTCAACAATAGTCCCATCTTCACAAGTCAAGGGTTATTGATTCGTTACCTCGCACTAACCTTTGACAGCAGACGCTATATAAAAGTTGGGCTCATTAAACCATTACTCAGTCAACTATAAATAAAACATCCAATGAAATATCTGCATCTTGTTATGGTGTACTGTATTGATAAACACGCGTAATTATAATATTTACACTACTAATTTCGTTTATTGATAGTAGATCAAGTTGGGAAATCTTTTTTGTTTAAGACAATATTGCTTAAACGATTGAAATAGCCATAACTGTAAATATCAATACACGTGTTTTTATTTGAATCTCGCTTTGCGTTGTTAGTAATAGAACCGCATTCTCATTGGTTCCCACCCATTCGTGGGAACCAATCAGAACAAACTGATGTCAAGGGTTAGTGCGAGGTAACGAATCAATAACCCTTGACTTGTGAAGATGCAATATTTCAACAGTTATTGATTATTGTGCTTATAACGATCTAGTTTGCCAATACAACCTATTATTAGGTCAAATGCTGTCTGACGTGTTTCATACCGATTGTTAGGTCGTTCTTGGAACATTGATTTTAACTACAGATAAGTCCGTTCACTTGAACAAGATATAGGGCTCACGGCGGGTGTCACCGGTCGACAGGGAATATTTTCTCCTCCTAGGCACCTGATCCCAGGGTCCTTAGTCACAAAATATCTTACGATTATGTCGGGAAAATAATTCTATCTGAAAATCAAATACCGATCACAAGGTCATAATTATGTGTACATGTTTTATAAACCATGGATGTACTTTACATATTAATTAAGAAAGTCTACAAGAGATGTAAAATAAGAAAGTTACAGTGTTTGTAAAGTTTGATCTTCGTCGTAAGATAGTTTGTGAATAGATCCCACCTCTGTTGTATCCAGGGATCCGTGTTTGCCCACCTCTCTATTTTGTATAGGAGTTATGAGATTGATCATTGTTCGTTATCTTCACCTTTCATATTTTAAAGCAATACAAGCTGTAACTGACAGTAAGTGAATTGAAAAATAACAGGACAAATATTTAACATATATGTGATTGAATATATTTAACTTAGTATAATCAGAAGCAATAAACCCGTCCAATTAGTAGAAAATGTTGATTCATGAATCACTGTCATCCTGTCGGTAATTAATCTCCGATGTGCATTGACCTAGGAGGTCACCAGTTCGGAAAAAAGCGAAAGAGAGACACCGAGCACGTGTCATATTTGTAAACAATTTTATAGAAAATCCACTATCAAAATTTCATTTGAGTGGCACATTTACGTAATTATTACTTTCTTACACGTATAGTACTTCTTGTCATTCATGAAACGATGTAATATTTTAAACAAACGAAACGTGTAGTTCCTCACGTCAGTTTCCATCTTTGTATGTGTTTGTTTTGCTGTTTTTCGCCACACTCAACAGTTTTTCAGTTATCTGGTGGCGCCCAGTTTTTATTGGTGGAAGAGAGAACCCAGCTACAAGCTGGTCTCCACCGATCTTCCTAAAGTAAACTTGGAAACTTTCTCACTTACCGGCGCGAGTAGGATTCGAACCCGCGCCGACCAGAGGTGAGAGGCCGTGTGATTTTGAGCGCGATGCACTAACCACTCGACCACGGAGGCAATCATCGTTCCTATTTCCGTGTATACAACACAAAGGCGGGTTATATGAAACGCTCATTGTAATAGGTATGCTCTCAAACAATATTCCCTTTTTTATTTTGCTGAATTTTTTTTTTTTTTTTTTTTTTTTTTTTTTTTTTTTTTTAGATCTATGGGATTATATTAGTTATACCACTTTGAGTTGATTGATGTATAATTGGATAGTTGAGGGAAAAATGTCGTCAGTAACAGTTTGTATTGTTTTAAGGAGGTATGCTACACCAGAGAAATTTGATATGGATGAAAAGGGGATATGTACAACAATATTTTGAAATTGAAAACTTTCAAATTTACTTTATTTAGTAAAAAATTACAGTTTTATTTGAAAGCAATTTGAGAAAAATTTAAAACCCCAGCTGGACTCAAACACACGCACTACAGTTCAGCAGTCGACGTGCTAACCTACTCAGCCAGGCGATACTTTTTTAAATCAATAGACAAATATTGCTGATATTTATATTTTCCACCATGTTTTAAAAGGAAGTCAGCCATTATGCCGTTGTAGAGTACCCCTTAATCTCGGTTGAGATTCGGCTCGGCTGAATATTTTGACTGACACCTTCGCCGAATCTCGGAGCAGTCCTTCATGATTCATGTCTGGAAATTTACTTTCAGCTTCAGCCAATTCTAGCAATTTAAAATGTGCACTTAGGTGACACTGCTGTTCGCTTCAATTAAGTGATTTGACTGTTAAACTAACTCTCTATCACTATTAATGCTGTATTACTTACCATTTAGGTATAAAAATCCCAAAATGAAAACAGGCACTACATGTTCCGTTCAAATGAAGATTTCCATGACACAATATTTTATCTCCTGGAATTGAAGAGTTCCTATAGTCTGCTTTATCTAGTAACTGATACATCGTATCTCTACATACCTACTTGCATTCCGCTAATTCAAAAAACAAACTATAGGAATTCTTCAATTTTGGGAGATAAAATATTGCGCCATAGAAGTCTTCATATTGAACGGGAAAATTAATGATGGTTTATTTTATGGAATTTACATATTTAGACGACAAGTAATACAGTATTAATAGTGATAGAGAGTTAGTTTAACAGTCAAATAACTTAATTGAAGCGAACAGCAGTGTCACCTAAGTGCACATTAATTGCTAGAGCTGGCTGAAGCTGAAAGTAAATTTCCAGACATGAATTATGAAGGACTGCTCCGAGATTCGGTGAAGGCGTCAGTCCAAATATTCAGCCAAGCCGAATCTCAGCCGAGATTAGAGTACCCCCTTAACATATCTTACACAATTGATATTTCTAAACAATATTACATATGATTTAAGTAATGACATCTACTCACATAGATTAAAATAGCATAGTATAGCACATAGGCATAAGGAATTTGTTGTGTTTTACGAATAGTCATGATTTATTTCCCTGTGCGTGCAGATTCGTTGATTACGAACCGGTACGCTATGTTGCTATAGGATACAAATTTGATCGCGATATCTTTCTTGATCGAAGATGATCACCGTTTGAGCTACGATTGGACCCCAACTGGTGTGTGTGTGTGTGTATATGTATATATATATATATATCTATATATATATATACATACATGTATACACACATGTATATGTAATATATATATATATATATATATATATATATATATATAGAGAGAGAGAGAGAGAGAGAGTTATATATATAGAGAGAGTTATATATATATAGAGGTTGATGACAATGTGGCATTTGTAGGATGTTTGTATCATAACTATCTTGACAGATCGTGGTGCATTGCAACGCATCGCATCAAAGCATGGTGTTTACCTTGCAAAAGATTGACCGGGATCATCACGATTTGGGAGCACGATTAGATGCGATATGTTTCGGGTTGTTACGATGCGAGATGATTGATGCGATTATAACGACTGAAAAGTAATCGTGTTAATCGTTAAAACATTTGACAGTCAAAATAATTTCTACGATCAACACACTGACGCCAAGGTTACGTACGATTTGATACAATCACCACGATTAAGACCGATTTCAATCATGTCTCGAATCGTGATAGTGGAACGTAGGAGTATCCAGTATTCTCTTAAACAAAAGCGTTCTTGTAAAAGCACATTCAGTCTACCGACCAAGAAGTGCAAACCAACATGCCCACTTTTTGCAAGGGTGCATAAAACTTGAAATTTGAATCTTTAAAAAAAAAAAACACCTGCTTTTGTATGTGGAATATGAATGTGGCTTGATTTGATAGTTTCAGTCTGCTGTATGATTAAATCATTCGGTTGATATATGATGCAAACGTAATTTGCAGTGCATTATTATACTGTATATTTCAACCTTGATCTTGATACGTGCAAGTGAATTGAATCAGCTGTTCAGGTTGGTCCAAGAAGTATCCAAAGGGTATAATGTTCACCTATATGTACATGTAATACATTAAAATATTTTAAGCGAAGAAAGTAATTACTACAATACAGATAAACATATTTTTATTCATATCCCGTATAGCATATATTGGCATAAAACAAGCGGAAAATGGCAGTATATAGCATTGAAATTGGCAGTGTGATTTATATTTCATACAATGCAAAAATACCACACATGTCATAATATCAGTTATATTGGCAGTTGTTAAGATTTGTGAATTTCAATTTAAAAACCCCCCCAACTTTTTTGTCAATTGTCTCTTCTCAAGACAGATAACAATAAGCCTACAAACTACACGTACTCGCACTACTACTTCAACACTATATAGAATCAAACAGTTTTTTGTTCCGGGGATTATAGAAACAAATCAACGCTGGACATAAAATCTGATTAAATACACTAAAATGCTAATATAAACCTACATCACAAATCCTTATCTGAAATGCTCCTTTGATGTCTGTGATGTGTAAGCTATGCAATATTTATGGGATAAACCAAACTTTTTCCCATATGAAATGAAGAAAAAAGTGCATACATTATTTTGATGGACAAATATCAAATGTGAAATGTTATTTTAATAGTTCTTTCACAAATCAAGATGCGTGAATTTCTGTTTCATAACTTGTTTACATATCTGTATTACCAAACGGTAAAAAAGATTTCATTGTCATCTTCAGTGAGCATTCCATTTCTGTCATAAGCCACATTTAATAAGAAATTATGGAGGAATTACAAAAAGTAATATCAGGGTCAAAGGAACCCCATTTCTAAAAAGCCTTATGATAATTAGAATGAGAAAATAAAATTCACTACCTTAATGGCCTAACAGGAGACAGGTGTAAGGTATAGCTACGAGTTCCAAGTCAAATCAATATCTGATGATCAATATACAATCGCATAGTCATTCTAAATCATAATTGGTTAGAGTTTTGCCACACCAGTCTTTCATAAGATAATACACATATATTTTTGTGTTAAAATACAGAAATAATATAATGATTACTAGTATGTCTACCAATTTGGATACGCGGCTGCCAACAGCAATGCTTTGCACAGTCTACACAATTTCTGAGGTTATTGATCTCCCGTTCACTCAGTAGAATTCTCCGAAGAATGCGACTCAAAAGACGAAGGAGATCCGTCAGATTTCCGAAGTAATTCCTCCAGCATATTTGTTGTCACCGACAAGGGGGATAGCGTAGATGAAGACCTATCTTCACTTGGAGAAGGGGAAGGAACGGATGTAGGAGAGGAATCTGATTCTGCCTCGGTTTGAAGTATGGTCAATTGGTCTGTTCCTAACAAATCTAGGAGAATATTGCATTGATCCAAGCTTAACTCTGCATTGGGTGGCAGTTGAGTAGATCCAACCATGTCTTCAATTTGTGGGATGTATGTTTGTTCAGGAATCGTAAGATGCAGTTCCTTGCACTCCACTTGATCTGGGAAATGAGAAGTCTGCATGAAGGCCGAAATTTCGCTATTTCCCTCCTGACCTCTTTTCCCAGCATACTCTTCACATCTTGAACTAGAATAGTGTTCTGTCGATTCAGTTTCCAGTTTTGTTGTACTTTGAGATGTTTTCATGTGGTCCTTGCTTTTGGTGATTCCAGATATTCTCTTGTTAATGAAGTTCCTTAAACCTGTTTTTGCTACATTTGGACTGCAATTAGATTTACTGTCAAATGTAGACTGTCGATTGATCTGACGATTCCCAAACCTTTTATCTGCTTTCTGTGACAGACTGTTCTTCATTAAATCATCAACCATTGCATCTATTTCGCAAATCCGTCTTCGTGGTCGTTTCTTCCTCTTCGTTTGAATCGATTTCTCTTGTGTTAATCCATATAATTTCATCTTCAGTTCTAGTTGCTGAAAAGATACCAATACAATGGAATCTTATCAAGAATGGAAACATTTTCAATTATTATGGAAACAGAAATTGTAGTTCGTTTCAAATTTTCATTATCGTTGTTATCATATCCCGTGATGCCTCATTCTAAGTATCTGTATGCATTATCATACTCATTTTATTTAGAAAAATTACTTACAAATATCCTTCTCAACATTTTCTGGTATTTAGCCTCTATTGCCTTCTGGTTGGCTTCAAATGAAGCCAGTTTCTTTTGGTCACGTTTCAATTCCTTTACATATTCCACTGATGCTTTTAAGATAGACCCTTTATTCAGTTTCATTGCTCTACAAATTAGAAAATAAATATGGATTCATCTGTTTGACGACTTATTGTTGAGGACATATGATTGCCGAATTGTATCACAGTATAAATGACGAGTGGGATTCGTTAGAATACAACAGAAAATGAAGAAGCTCGTTTGCCCGTTTGTTCATTTTTACTAGCACCCTCGGGTGTTGGCATATATGTTATTGTTTTTGCAGCTAATGCGCATGCTTGGGCGCCATAGTGCGGCAATCTTGGAAAATCTTTTGATAAAGCTGTTTTAAAAATTAACACAAAAAATGTTTAAATACAAAACTATAAAAGGCTATAGCAATAATCAAGATTATTTGATACATATCAAATAGTCCACAATTAATTAAGATTGGTTAATACAGTTCGTACCGTTTACGAAATAAACCTGGTTCGAACTATCTTGCCTCTTACAATTCCGCCTAACGGGGAAAGAGTTAACTTTTCATTCTGCTCAAACCTTAGATTCAACACATTGGGAAAAATGATTTTCTTAATGACAGTCCATTGCCATCGAGCTAATTTATTAACATCGTGCAATCGTATACGCAGCCAAACAATCCTTTATCAGTGCAGCAACAGGATGAAGCCAAAAAAAAAAAAATAAAAAAAAATGGGACAGATAGAAGCAATACCGATCGATTGGATTTTGATTTGTTTTGTCCATGGTGAAGATAACGAACTGTGACCTATCTAATTCCTATAAGCAATACAATAAAACATCTCTTCCAACAATAGAATCGTCACCACTGTCGGCGATGGGTTTTTAAACTTTGGCCTGAGTTAGGCGTTTTCTCGGCCACTTAGCGGGGAGCCTCAGCCTCAGCGATTTTTATCGTGCCACCTGTGACTCGGACCCGCGGTTTAATTTGACGACCTGTTACAACTGCGATGGGTGCTGTGGACCTTTCTATCCTGGATCCCCACGGGACTTTAGTCCGAGACTAGGAGGGCAAGGCAGTGAAGCACGGCAACGTTACGGTCACCCCCCCCCCCTCTTTTAAATGCAGGAGGTACCCATTCACCCGGTGATGGAGGTTTAATCCCGGAAGAACGCTACTAGCCTTTCTCAAGGTCAACCTGAATAGAATCGTCACCAGTGTCGGCGATGGGTTTCCAAATTTTGGCCTGTGCTCGGCCGCTTTGTGGGGAGCGATTTTTATCGTGCCACCACACACGGACCTTTCTAACCGGGATCTCCACGGGACTGGAGCTCGAGACCAGGACGGCACACCAGACAGGCAGTGAAGCACGACAACGCTGGTCCTCCCCCTCCCCTGAAGGCAGGAGGTACCTATTCAGCTGGCGATAGTCGTCTAATCTCTGACGAAGGCTACCATCCCTTCTCAAGGTCAACATGGTGAGTCGCTGCATTTATTTGATATTCCTTAATATTCACTCAGTTCAAATTCTACCGGCTGTCGTAAAGCACTCGCACAACATAGCCCATAGGGCGATACCATACTCAGACTTAGTTTCTGTATGTATCTTCTGGCAGCCGCCATATGTAAATTCATATCCTGGTCATGTCCTACACCACCTAATATACCTAACATTGCCGGTGCTCTATTATTATGTATCCCAATGGCAAACCTATGGCACAATTTTGATTGTATCTATTTGGCCAAAATGCCATTCATGATTCAAGGTACTTGGTTAACGTAGGTTTCATGACCTTTCATAGGCATGGCTAGCGAGTCGGTCAAGCAAAGGGCACCAGATAGTCAGATCATGCTACAAATTCCAAGGCTTGCTTACTCTTAATTCGTCCCATTCTGTAATCAGTTCATTATGTCGCGTTACTTGTATTTATTCAATTACATGTCATACACAGATGAACCTGGATAACGTTCAGGTATACCTGATTGTGCCATGTCGGCACTGCATAGACCAGGGGCTCGGACCTCAACCTACCACGAGGTTCAATTTGCAATGTGGCCAACCACTACATTATCTCGCTAGGTTTACTTGCTAGGCATTATTGGGCCCAAGTTTCAGGGTAGGCATCGCTATTCACGGCCACAGGGGTTCACGGGTTTTTACTACGCACAATCGTAATTTTAGGTACCAAGGACCTCACCGGTCAATTTACGCAGAGTTATTAACTTCATAGTACTTACCTATTATTAACATCCCTATGCAGTATGCAATTACGTGGTATTCTTGCTATTTCAGCAATTTGCCTCTTTTTATTTTATGTAGTTTACTGATGATTTCGACAACGTACGTGACGTGGAGCGCTATATGCTATTTCGTACACACGTTTCAGGTTTGTGCTAGAAACAGCATCACAGCGTACGATTCGCAGTATATTCTCACCTTGTCGTTCTTTGGATATTTAGCAATTTTCATAGCACAGAGACCCTAATTACATATCATTAGTTGCATTTAATTGCAGTTTTTGTTTCCGATAATTGTCCACAATCTCAATTTAAGTTCGGATTTGCAGATTGTTGATCGGTTCGTTGTTGTTTATTCTCAATGTCAAGCCTAACCAAAAGTTATTGTTTGGTTAACCTTAAGTCAATCACACTCCATTCCATTTTCATGTAAATAATTGACTGGTTTTGTCTCAGATGTATTCGGCGTTGAATTTTTCTTTCCATAATTCATTCAATAGGCATTTATTGGAGTTTGTATGGTTCCAGCAGTCGAGAAACCACGTCAGGAAGTGTTATGTTTTGTTATCCAACTTTTTCCGAGGAGGCGTGGCTTTGAGGGTAGAGGCTTAGGGGTGTTAATGGGCTGGGTCATTTTCGTATTTTGGCTCGAGTAATCGGTCTTAATTTTAATTCTTAGCTGAGTTTGGGTTAATTCTCACTGGCTCTGGAACGTTTGGATTAGTTTGACGAATTTATGAGGAATTTCCAGTCGAAAAAGTTTGATCCATTACAGTTTATTGTTTTATCTTAGGAATCGTCGAAAATGGTATTTAACAATGTGCCATTCTGCTATCATTACCTTAGTTTTTACGGAAGTATTTTCCTTCAGTAGAACTGGGAGATGGTTTGCTAAATTGGTGTTTGGAAATTTTGTCCAATTTTTGCTTTCCATCATAGGAGTTATTCAGAGCTGACAAGTCTTATAGTCCACCTGAACTGCGACCACTTTGTTGTTAATCTTACGTCACCTTTGAGATTACACATTTTGAAATGGTCATTTCAGAATTCAGTCTAATTTAGGTCAGGAATCCTGAAGTTTTAGCTATTCTCTTGAAAAATCCAGGGAATTTAAATAATTTACAACTTTCATAATCACTATCAAAATGTGTCAATTCGGTGATACCAGTGACCTCTTGGTTAAGTCACCATGCATTGCTTGAGAGTACGCAAGGGGGTTCGAAGGGGGTAGCATAGAGATAAACGCTCTCCCATAGTGCCTCCAGGGGGCCTGGGTGACGGACGAGAGTGCACGTCGCCCACCCCGCAGAATTGAGATGACCTTGTTAATTTATTACCTTCGAGGTTACACTTTTTGCAATGATCAACTTCAGAATTCAATCTAATTACTGGTCGGAAATCCTGAAAGGTTTAAATATTCTCACGAAAATTACAGGAAATGCAGGTAATCTTCAAGTTGAGAGCGATTACCGAAATGTGTCAATTTGGTGATAACTTGGTCTTAGTAACCATTGCTTGAGAGTGCACAGGGGGTTCGGAAAGGGGAGCGTAGAGATAAATGTTCTCCCCTCGCGCCTGCGAGCCCGGGGCGACGACGAGGGTGCACGTCGCCCACCCCACTGTTTAAGTGCCTCCAATTTCAAGTATGCATGAAGAAAAAAGGAAACAAACATACAAATATCAATTTTTGTGGGGGACATTGTTCCAATGTCTGTGGCGGACTGGGGAGTGCGTTGGGGGTAGTTGATCACTAATTCTGCGCCAAACCCGGCTCTCCTCCCACTTACTACTAAAGCAGGGGGCAGGTATTTCACGTGTACCCTCCAGACGACCATTAAACTAGGTCAAGGGTCGGTGGATAATCATAGAAAATACTAATTTCTTGCATAACTTGCTGAAGTTTAATTCGTGGGGCTCTCAGCTAGTTCATAGCTGGAGCCACATCCACCTCCTACTAAGGGAGGGGATGCTACAGGCTAGTGCATGTTGCGACAACTGTAGAAGGGTCTACAAGCTTGCTCCGCATTTGCTAATTAAACCAGGTAGCACTCAGGAGACCGGTGAGATGCACAGAGATCTCTACCTCCCTTAGAACGTGGGGACTCGTTCAGGTTCGGGCACCTATGTCCACATAGGACCCCTGTGTTGTCCCTACTTTGGTAGTCAAACTGGCACACTGGCCGCCTCCCCAGTTCCCCACAAAACGTTTGCATGCGACCCTTTCCACCATATATGTAAATTTGCATCCTGTTTCTGATCCAATTAATAAATATTAAACTTGTATCACTCTTGTCATTGCAGCTGCTAAGCAGCCTATGAGGGATTACAGGGCAGCCAGTTAAGCTTCGACACACCTACTGGTCTATTCAGATATTAGGTTAAGGTCACTATTCAATTCGGGTAGTAGGTCAGATGTCTTGCGGCTGGTTGTGCTGTATATTAAGTTTATTTTAGCACAATGGCTTCTCTAGGTAAATTTAACACACCCTAGGTCAGGTCATGGTCATAAAGCCAATTCTTTTATTAATGCAGCTAGGTTACACAATGCATGTTTGTCCTACTGAGCTTCGACTACATGTATAAATAATATTGTTTTCACATTATGATATAACTGTCGATGATTTAGTACTATACATTTAGCTTCGAGTACCTTTAATAATGATAAACAGCATGTAATTTCTTTACGTGTGTTTTCTTTCTTTATTTCCTATGAAAAACTTATAATTACCCTACCAATATTTTCACCCAAAATGCATCCCACGGGATTATATGGTAGTACAAGTGAGGTACGATCTAGAAATATTTCAGGAAAAATTGGAAATCACAATGAAAAAATGGGTTGGTGGGTGTTAAAGAACAAGAAGTTTACTTTGCCAAGCCCGATTCGGGAAATCGTTCTTTTCCAACTTAAATGGTCCAATCAGTAGTGGGCAGAGGCGACTAGGTTGCTATATTCATTTAGATATGGATTTGGACTTTGCCATGAAAAAGAGGAATATGCGTAATACTGTACGTGCATTATTTTTTCGCAATGAAGAATACTTTTACAATTCTAAAAAAAAACATGATATGTAAACTACATTATATTTATTGATATTCTTAAATTTTTGACAACCTTCCGCTCGCGCCGGTAAGTAAGAAAGTTTCCCAGTTTGCTTTCGGAAGGTCGGTGGTCTCTTCCCAGGTACATTGTATCTGGGTTCTCTCTTCCACCAATAAAAAATGGGCGCCACCAGATAACTGAAAAATTGTTGAGCGTGGCGGAAAACATCTAACAATCAATCAACCGTATGAAAAAGTCATTAGCATGTATGCGGCAAATTATTGGTTTTATTTGAAAATTAAATACTTTTTATTATATCCGGATTCCTTAAAATGACCATGATTTATTTATTAAAACTTTTTATATTTCTATCATGCATTGCAATGTGCAGTGTAAACCAACTATGCAATAAAATTCCCAAACATTATTTTCAGAAAATATAGGTCCTACAAATCTATAAATTCTAAGTAATCCTGTAATTCATTTAAACATTTCTTATAGCTTATTTGTATAGCACTAGCATTCTAATCTTTTTTAAAACAAGGTTGTTTATCTTGCAACATTACGTGTACATGTACCATTTTGATAATACTGACATAGTGAAACGTTAAACATTCAACTTACATTCCTTTTAAGACGACCTATATTTTCTTGACATTTTTCTTTGTACCTGTATTTGAACTTTTTTGTTTTAATTTTGAAATGAAGAGAATAAGAAATCGTCTTCATTACCTGAATATATGATTGTTTTTAATGATTCTTAATTAATATTCACAATATTATATAAGAGGACCTACAATATCACTTTAGCATTATTAGGCATTCGCTAAAATTTAATAAAGCTAACAATTTGTTTTCGCTATGGAAAACTAGAGTTATTTATCTTGGCTGTCGCGAACAGTGTCTGGTAGCTACAGACCCCGTGGTGTACTACTTCACCACGTGGATTGTTCTGTTCTTCACTAGTACCGTTCCGTTCAAACCGTTTAATGTTCAGTTCCCAGACCAAATCGTACCATCCCCATCTAAAACTGTTCGGTCGCTGAAACCGTTCGTTTCTGTATGATTATTTGGAACTCGGCTAGCATTTTTGAGTCCTTGTAGACAACATTGCTCTCAATGGATGGAAATAGAGTATCTTGATACGAAGCAGTAAGGTTGTGCAACGCTGAACTTTTGATAATGAAAGTCCGTAAACATCTGTAGCTAGCCACTTGCTCAATATGTGTTCACCAAAACAGGTGCTTTATAACCCGATATCACAACGGTTCGCGGTAGCTTAGCGGTAGAGCGTTCGCTTTTGTAACGGGGAGGTCATAAGTTCGAGTCCCACTCGTGCCATGACCACGTCAAACTTAAGCCGTTGAAATAGGTAGTGATTGCTTCTTCGACATCTCAACCCAATCGTTCCGTTTTCAATCGTTCGTTCCCGGATCAAAAGTGTCCAAACCGCTCAGAGACCGTTCCCCTGGTGTAGCAGTCTTCTTCCGGGTCTACATTCTCGTTTAAAACATAAGGAAAAGGACGGGTGCTTGCTTATTATTAAGATTGCATAATTATCACTGTAATAACATTTTTTTATATATAAAGTTTGGATTTCAGCATTTCTGGCAAGGCTTACCAGATGTGAAATGTTACAATAAAACAAAGAAAATTGTAAATTGTAATTCACTTCTAGATTAAACTCATGTCTGATTGCAGGTAAAATTACACTTTTAACGTTTGATTAATCAAACTTGTAACGGATATACATACCAAACGCTTGCACATAGCTCTATATGACCACAACACTGGTCTAGTTCTCATTAAACCTGAACAGTGGTTTTTTTTATTACCCCTAATGATCAGAGAAAGTGTGTGTGTGTGATAGGTATACAGAAACCCACAAAAGCGCACTTCAAGAAACTAGCACGAAATCAACAGTTACATTTAGTTCTTGGGATACTTGTATGCTCGTTTTTGAAAGAGTATTGTGAATCCTTTATAATCTCACGATCTGGTTTATTTCTTAAAGCGTAACACATTAAAGTGAACAAGTTCCGGAAGCAATAGACGGTGTGGTTAATATTTGATTTACTTTTCCAATGTCACTTTGCCTCCATGTTACTCCATGCATGTGAAATACTCATATTATTAGAAATGAACACCAACGCCAATCATTGCAGTCTATGGAGAAAACGAACAATTTTCATTGTATACGAAATAGTCTCATTGGGCAAAATTTTTCATGCAATAATATCAAATTATGCTCAAATTATGGGTATTTCTACAATTTTTACACTAGTGATGAAGAGTAAATGAATTTCTTGCATTCATGATATTTTTAATTCTAGTGGTTTATTATACATTTTAGGATGAACATAATCCCTGTATTTAGTACTGCTAACCGACGGTGAAAGGACCAGTATAAAAAGAAAAACGGTACGAAAATACATTTAAAGTGGTAAAGTACCATACAGGAAAAAGAAATGACACTGCCGTGGCTTCATATTTTTTTAAAGTTCAAAGTTGGAGCTCTGCTAAAGTACTACTTAGCTGAAAATGAATAGCCCAGTTGTGTTAAAGAGTCGATTATTTGACTAACTATGGTGTTTTAATGATACTTTTTAGCTCTTCTGATCCAAAGGCTCAAAGAGCTAATGCTATGGCCATTTGTGCGGTGTGCGTAAACTTTTTAGAAAAAGGGCTATAACTCAAGAACCCCTTGGCCAATTTTTTTCAAATTCGTTACAGGGTATCATTGGTCCAAGGGCTTTCATACATACTAAATAGAGGGATGTGACCCTTTAACAAGGGGAGATAATCAGGAAAATACAAACAAAAGTAGTGATTGCTAAAAAATCTTCTTCTCAAGAACCACAGGGCAGATTATCACCAAACTTACACATAAGGATGAGGATATGTTGTAGATTAAAAATTGTTCAAGGCATTACCCTGGGGCAAGGGCGTGGTCTCAAGGTCACTTCAAAGTTGACATAAATTAATTTTTTTTTTAAATTCCTTAAATCTTAGATATTTTAGTCATTATAAGGACTAAGATCATCAAATTTCGACAGTTGATGCATCTTAGGACCTTGTGTCAAGTTGTCTCAAAAGTAGGTCACGGTGACCTACTTTTTGAATTTTGCAGGTATTTATTTTAAAATTAATTTTGATGCATATCTTGGACACTTTGAAGCCTATGATCATCAAAACTTGTCAGTTGGTGGATCATGGGACCTTGAAATGCGTCAACTGAAAAATAGGTCACCGTGACCTACTTTCTGAATTTTATGGCTTATCATTTATAGATATATTTTAAGTTGTTATTTCAAATACGGAGAGGTTTAGAATCATCAAATCTTGTAAGTTGATGCATCTTAAGGCCTTGAAACATATTTTTAAAAAAAGTAGGTCACAGTGACCTTTTTGAATTTTGCAGATATTCAAATTTCACATTTTCAATTTTAGATGCATATTTTGGGCACTGTAAAACCTAGGATCATCAAACTTTGTCAGTTGATGCGTCTTCAGTCTTCGGTTTGTGTCGACCAAAAAGTAGGTCACCGTGACCTACTTTTGGTATTTGACAGCTAAATTACTATATTTCAGACACTATTTGACCTACAATCATCAAACTTTGTCAGTTGATGCATCTTGAGTCTTCGGAGTGTATCGACCAAAAAGTAGGTCACTGTGACCTACTTTTGGCATTTGACAGTTATATTTATGTATTTCAGTCACTAATTGACCTACAATCATACACTATTTGACCTACAATCATCAAACTTTGTCAGTTGATGCATCTTGAGTCTTCGGAGTGTATCGACCAAAAAGTAGGTCACTGTGACCTACTTTTGGCATTTGACAGTTATATTTATATATTTCAGTCACTAATTGACCTACAATCATCAAACTTTGACAGTTGATGCATCTTGAGTCAACGGAGTGTGTCGACCAAAAAGTAGGTCACCTTGACCTACTTTTTGAATTTGACGGCTATATTTATATATTTCAGATACTATTTGACCTACAGTCATCAAACTTTGTCAGTTGATGGGTCTTGCATGTTCGAAGGGTTTCGACCAAAAAGTAGGTCAACTTGACCTACTTTTGGAATTGGACACCTATATTTATATATTTCAGATACTATTTGACCTACAGTCATCAAACTTTGTCAGTTGATGCGTCTTGCATGTTCAAAGGGTGTTGACCAAAAAGTAGGTCACCTTGACCTACTTTTGGAATTGGACGGCTATATTTATATAATTCAGATACTATTTGACCTACAGTCATCAAACTTTGTCAGTTGTTGCGTCTTGCATGTTTGAAGGGTGTTGACGAAAAAGTAGGTCACCTTGACCTACTTTTGGAATCTGATGGCTATATTTATATATTTCAGATACTATTTGACCTACAGTCATCAAACTTTGTCAGTTGATGGGTCTTGCATGTTCAAAGGGTGTTGACCAAAAAGTAGGTCACCTTGACCTACTTTTGGAATTGGACGGCTATATTTATATAATTCAGATACTATTTGACCTACAGTCATCAAACTTTGTCAGTTGTTGCGTCTTGCATGTTTGAAGGGTGTTGACGAAAAAGTAGGTCACCTTGACCTACTTTTGGAATCTGATGGCTATATTTATATATTTCAGATACTATTTGACCTACAGTCATCAAACTTTGTCAGTTGATGGGTCTTGCATGTTCGGAGTTCGCTGACCAAAAAGTAGGTCACCATGACCTACGATTGGAATTTGACAGCTATATTTCAATATTCAGATACTAATTGGCTTAAAATCATCAAACTTTGTCAGTTGATATTTCTTGGGTTCTCAAAATGTGTAAACCAAAAAGTAGGTCACATTGACCTACTTTTTTTTAATTCTTAGGATTTAACTAAAGATTTAGAATACTAAGAGGCTAAGAATAGAAATGGTGGGGTTGTACAATTTATCAGAAGAGCGATTCTAGGCCCTTGGGCCTCTTGTTTGTTGTTTTAATTTGAATCTGTATTTTGTTAATTATGATCTAATCAAATAATTTCCATGTTATAGAATTCCAGTGTTTGTTGTAGTTGTTTTATCGCATACCAACTGGAAATATGAATCACATTCTAGTTTTGCATTTAGAGATCAAAGACGAAATCTAATTTTACTTGATGTTTTAAAAAACAACCCAAAAAATTACGCTTTGTATTTCAGCTCTGTTTGTATGAATTAACTTTATCTAGATATTTTATTTATAAGCTTTGCTCTCCCTTCAAGATAAATATTATCCCGTGCGGATCCGGGTTAGGATAAATCCCCAGTACCCCCTTGCTTGTCGTAAGAGGCAACTAAATGGGGTGGTCCTTCGGATGAGACCGCAAAAACCGAGGTCCCGTGTCACTGAAGGTGTGGCACGATAAAGATCCCTCCCTGCTCAATGGCCATAAGTGCCGAGCATAGGCCTAAATTGTGCAGCCCTTCACCGGCAGTGGTGACGTCTCCATATAAGTGAAAGATTCTCGAGAGGGACGTTAAACAATATTCAATCAATCAAGATAAACATTAAAAATACATACGGATGAGTCGTTGGTGGTAAAAGAATCGCCAATTCTTTGATTCTGTCGTTGATATTGTATCTTCGTCTTCGCTCAACTGTTAAAACAAAATTTGAACATTCTGATTTACCAATACTTTGTCATTAGCAGTTTATTGTTTGTGATTAAAACACTGCGATCATAACGTCATATTTTGAATATGTGATGCGTTACTGAGTTCTCAACTTGACATAGAAACCTATACTTAAGTCTGTAAAACATATGTATACATGTATGTTGTATAAATATCTGCTATTCTATAAGAATAGAGACACATTGTAAGCATGCGGTAATTTCTGCATACACGGTTTGTCTTCTGGATATACTTGTAAATATTTTTTTAATACATATATATGGAAAATACAATTAGCGCTTAACCGTACCTGTGGAACAACTGACAAATCGAAAGACTTTTCAAAAATATTTTCGATCAGAATACAGGCATATTGAGTGTCATGTGCCTGATACACCGTCTGTGGTGTCCACGTATTGATAGAAAAGTGAAAAGAAACAATGCGACTACTGAGTTAAAGGTTAACAAAATAATTTTTTGAGTGGATTTTTCCATGCATATATCTCTGCAAACTGTAACACGGGCTGCTTGCTTTCGTATGAAATGCGTTTTGCTTGTAAATAGCAAATTTTATTGAGTGTAATGTTTGCCTTTGTTGCAAGGAGATGCGAATGTGGATTATACAAAAAGATGTATCTATAGACAGGAACGCTTCAAATCAAAATCCCAAGTACAGACACATCAAAAACCAAACCAGAAAGATATTTATTCATCGAAAATTGATGAATAACAGTTTTAAATATTCCACATCTGGTTTGGGTTAAAACGTTTGATGTGAAAGTCTTACTAATGTTGTGGTTGTCCTTTTTGATTCTGTCTTTTTTCCTGATTTGCTCGTCTGTTTTTGACCCAAATCCTTTTGCATGGCTACCCTCTACTGCAAGTGATCTGTCCTTTATTATATGACCGTCTTCAGGATTGTCTTTACTCTGAAGTACAGATAGACACAAACTATAAATCATTTCTTGAGATATTGATAACCGCTCTTTCCTACAGTATTACATGAGAGAAATTACCACACTCATGACAATTAGATACACTAATGTTTGTTTTTGAAATGGTTGAATCTATGAAATACCGAAATAGTGACGTTTAAAGATCTTTTTTAAATTAGTATGTTTGCTTTCTGACTGATCTTGGGACATCTGTAACGACCATTGTTATAGACAATGATGTGGGAATGTCCTTGGAAGCCGAATCACATGTTTACATACCTCTCCCACCTATCCTATTCTACCGATGTACTTACCACAGCTTGTTCAATACAATAAAGATCCTCGTCATACGATGAATCAACCTGGATGGAATTGATGACATTACCGATTAAGTTGTCTACCTGAAAAGACGAATCTTTATCAAAACTAAGATTAAGGGTGGATGTGTATTATCAACAGGTCAACGGTCGAGAAGGTATGAACTGTTAACCTGTGTGATATACATCTTAAATGCTACACAGTTCTTCTCATGCAACGCTTGGATTTGTCATATTGACTAATTAAAAGATAAAGGTGGTTGAGGGTCTTTCTACTATCTTCAATATTTAAAGCAATTTGACGGCAATGAGAAAAAAAAATGTTTTGGTTAATATCTGCAAGAGTTATCTTTCTTTTTTCCACGGAAAAGTGGCATTGGGTTATTAGCACAGACAACTAGAAATTTCCAGAATTGATGGCTGTTTTGAAAAATGTTTCCTACCTTGCACCCTGACGAACAGTATCAATAGATGTTTTACTAATTGTCGGTCAAGCAATTTTAGAGTTGGTAATGTACATATAATTTTGATGAATAATGATAATAAAAAACTGTAAAGATCGATTTTTACGTTAAGGGTGACAACCAAAATAGTTTTACTTTTGATGGAATCGATTTTCTGTGTTTTCTTTAATTACTTTGTGCCACTTCAAGAGTACATCACTTTCATTGAAGTGTCATCAACTACAGGCACGGTTGTAGAGAAGTACATATTGTACATGTATTTAAGGACCAGAACACGTTTTGTTCCAGCTCTCAGTACCACAGTCATGTGGTCGCAACCGAGGGAACCTCCTCTACGTCTACTATATTTATGAGCGATCGAAACTGATACATGTACATATAGATCATCTTGCCCTACAACTCTACCTGTGAATTGCAATTAGGGCTTTGACCTCTAGTTATGAGTCACGCGGACGTTGACTGGATTAAAAATAACCCAGAATACTGGTTTATAACAATTGTCAAAGTAGTAACAACAAAAAAGAGAGAAAAGAAAACTGTTTAAAATAAGAATTGATCAAATGAATACTTTATTTGATCCAACGAATGTAACATACGTCGTCAATGTCCTCCATATTTGTGATAGCTCGACGTAATTCATTGGAAAGTGGAATGGTTTCCTGAGAATCATGCTGTGGATTTTCCATCAGAGTGGAGAACATAGCTTCAACATGCTCAAAGTCATCCGCGGTGGAAAAGCTAGAATCTTCCAAACATGCCTGGAAATTCGACGATTCCGTTTGTTCTTCATTTGATACTGTAGCATTTGATGTTTCTTCTTTCGTTGTTGACTAAAACATTAACAGTTGATGAAAATGATAGTCATAAATGTTTTTTGTCAAACATGAATAAATTTGAATCAAAATATTTCGATTATTCAGAAACAGAAATTCAATATCATTCGTAAAAGTTAGCACACACATAAAGTGTAACAAGTCATTTTGAAATAAATAACTTTCCGGCCTTTACATTATACAATCAGCACATCAACTTAACCCCTTGAATTTTCGCAACAACGAAGTTAATACGTGCTTCAAGGAATCAAACTACAGAATTTATTCCAGGGAGTCCAACTTTTTCAAATATATTCAAAGAAAAAATACACATGTATCAAAGTAATTCAGTTTTTGTTTTGTTCTTTATTATTATTATTGTAATTCTTTGATATTTATTTCCGTGTCTTTGTGTGCATTTATTTATTCACTATATGACGAGGGTCTAATGTGTTATGGAGTATCTCTTCATCTCCAATCCCTCTAATCAGCAATGAAGTCCTCCATATACATGTAGGACCAAGCGTGTGATGCTCTTAAAAACTCGTGTAAATATATCTTTTTCTGTTCATATTGTGCTCATAATTTGAAATAAGCTATCTTTGTTTTAGAATAAAGGATCGTATTTTAGAGAATATTTTCTGGGACATAAATTGAGGATGTGATGAGGCCCACACCAAAGTCTTATACAATATATTCATACACACAGAACGTGATGGCCGAGGGAAGTTTAACACCCAAAATTCGGCGTTTATATCTAATTTAAGTTATCACTCTCCGTCTAAACAGCAAAACACCATATATTACGTTATTTTAAAAAAATAAAATGATTTATAAAATCATACATGTATTTTGTTAATTTTTTCAAAATGTTCTCATCAGAAATGGCACAAATCTAATCGGTATTATTCAACAAGATTACACAATCAGGGGAATGTCCTATCGAATGGAGAAAGTCAATTATTATACCAATTTTTCAGAGGGGGTTGGTAATGTTGCAATTAATCATAGAGTCACCTTGCCAAGTTACTTAATTCGTTGATTTATGACACATGCATGGATGAAGTTTAATTGAGAATGTAATAACATAACAGATGTACTATTTGGGTTTAATCCAAAGAGGAGTACCAATGATGTATTCCCTTCACATGGCAACATTTCAGAAGCAAAAGGAGAAAAACTGAATTGTTGATCAATAGACTATACTCAAACCTTTTGGCGGTGTGAATGACATATCTTTATGAAGCACATAAGCATTCTAGTAGTATAATAAGTAAACATATGATGGTAATTAGAAGTTTATATACAGCCTTAAAGCTTATGTAAGGAATAAAGGAAATATGATTTACTTAGGTAGGTGTCATTCAGGGCGAGACCCTTTCTCCATTAAAGTAGAGCTGTAATGCTATTGTTTATTCAATTGATACAACAGTACAGCCCATCAGTATTTAAATGTAACAATAAATACATAGTTATCACTTAAAGGGAAAGGCAACCCAAAAGATTTTTACATGATAAATGATAGGATTAATCATATGATAAAGATTTGTCATACAATTCTGTTGATATATGGCCTAGATAAGTTTCAGTACTAATTTGAAAACGTCAAAAATTGAAATTCCCGCGATCTATAGAGGCTGCCATGATGTGTAACTCTTTTGTATTCAAGACCACAAAAATCAATAATTTTGACGTCACACCGTCTGTTCCGGTTTTGATGAGATTCTAAGATCATCCACAGGTGCTTGGGTTCAGGACCCCCCCCCCCCCCCCCCTTACGAATAAGCTATAGTTTTTTCTTGAAAATATTTCTAATATATGTCAACAACGTCTTGCATACCCATAAAGTCCCAAAATAATTCAAAATAAGCCCTTTGAAAAAAATACCCTCACTGGTTATTTTAACAGAACTTATAATAACCAGTGAGGGTATTTTTTTTAAAGGGCTTATTTTGAATTACATGTATTTTGGACTTTATGGGTATGCAAGACGTTGACATGCATTAGAAATATTTTCAACAAAAAAATTAATTAAATCAACTCCTGTAGCTTATTCGGAAGGGGGGGGGGGGTCGTGAACCCGACTCAACCAAGTCATTTGAAAAGAAAAGACTACGTAATGACAAGTTGAGGTTCAAGACATATGTATGAAGAACGTTTACCATCTGCCTTGTCTTCGACTCGACCGAACGTCTTCTTTTCTCAATTTCTTCTTGCGAAAGAATGGGCTCCAAACTTAACTGTTCGTGACTTGTCATGTTTACAGTGGTGCTGATGAAATAAACCGGAATAGACGGTGTGACGTCATAAATTAAACTCCAATGGCCACTCTCTTAGAGGCGGGTAATTTAAAATACATGATAGATTAATATTGATTTAATTGTTAATCAAGGATTTTTGTTGTTAAAGACTGTCATTTACAATATCAGTAAGCAATACTTTATTCATAAAAGCAAATATGTGGTTTGGGTTGCCTTTCTCTTTAAGAAGTCTAAAAAGGGGGAAGAAACCCCTGATCAAGTGTTCCACAGTTCCATACGTCCAGTGTCTTGTAGATCTGTTTATATATGATATTAAGCAGAGTTCAAAGTACAATACATAACTAGAAAGTAATATAAAACAATATTGAACTATAATACAAAAGGCATCATGCACACGCATATATATTAAAGCGACAATTTAGCATTACGTGATGCAAGGGCATATTAAAGATATTTTCCTAGAGCAGTCAGGGTAGGTGTCTGTTGTGAAGCCAACTTGACGATTTGTAGTAGTATTTTTGAATGTATTTTTCCCTTAGAGAGGAGTATTTCGGACATTGAGGGATAAATTGAAATTCATTTTCAATTTGTTGGGTGTCACAAACATCACATAATCTATGCTGCCTGCACTCACCCTGGTATCTTCCAGTGCGAGGAAAATCTAATGAGAGAGATATGGTTTTTTTTTAATTGTTGTAAATACAGGACTTTCGAGATGCGGATCCACTATGACTTTTACGCGCGTTGAACGTAATTTGTAGGGCATGTCACCTCCGAATTACAATAACAAATAAGTGAACAAACATGAAATTCTTCAATTGCTATCAAATTCCTGCATTTAAATGCTATCTTTGAAAGAAAGGAATCACTACAACCATTTTAAAGGAAAATGCAATTGATTAAATTATGCGAGTTGGCGAGGGAAATAAATCTAGCGAGTATCTTGAGGATATCGTAAAACTTCACGCCTTGCATCCAATGATACGCGTCTAAATGCGCCTTTCCCTTCCATCTCATTTACACCCAGGTACTAAGCACCAATAGTGACTTAGATCGTCATCGTAGGACTGCGCATAGCGCATAACTCCTTACGGACCGTCTGCTAGCGAAACACCATATGTATCGATGTCAATTTGGCCCTACAATTGGTGTATAAACGTCAAATATAATCGGTCGTTCCGGCACATCCCGAAAGTTCCGTATTGGTTTTGTTAAGTATGATTGGATTCTACAGAAGTCATGAAGTACAGAATTATGCCATAAATGAGTCAATTTTTATTTATTTTACTATATATTTAATTGGAAACAACCACTTTTCTAAATCATTTTCATTAACTCACCAAGATTCAATTTATAGAAACTTTTACACCATTAACAGCATAAATATCTGCAGTTTATATTATCTCTCTTACAAAGAATTATACAGTGTAAAGAAATGGATGCTAAAAATTGATGTTAAAGTTTCATTAGTCACATTTCTACAATAGAGGTTTTGAAAATCATGAATGGAAATTATGTCCAGATGTTTTGTAATAAATATTTTAGATTTCATAAAAGTTGGAGCAAAAATGAGTTCAGAATTATTGTTCACACCGAGGATATTTTTCAATGAAATATATTGTGTAAAATGTGAAAGTCGACTCACCTATGGCACTACGCTGTACTCCTTATATGTAAATGACTTTGTATCTTGTCGTTTAGAAGACAATTTTGATGATTTATATTTAGGCCGCAATAATTTACAGAATATTTATTAATGTACGTAGATGATAAAGTTTTATTTGCTTAATCAGTATCAAAACTACTGAATTTATTGAATAAGTTTGAGGTCAACTCAATGTCACGGAACCTGCCTGTAATATCGCAGAAACGGAGAATAACGCAGTGACCGTCGTTCATATGACAATCGACAAGTAGAAATAGTAGATAAATTAAGTATTTAGGGGTTGTTTTTAATTACAATGGAAAATCTAGTATTATTAGGAAAGGAAGGCAATATGGGGTTACAAAATTTGTGTCAGAGCGTCAGTTTTAATGTTGTTGCTGAATCGTATCTATTTGATAATTATACTATCCCTATACTAAATGATGGTAGTGAAACATGGAGATTTCACAAAGCTCCAAATACAGAGAAAGTATTTACACAATTTTTGTGTTGTAAACTTTAAAGAGGTGTTAATAAAAAATAACAATAAATGTTGCAGTTTTTAATGAATTAGTTGTGTTATCAATAAAGTATAGAAGATATATGGTTATCAAATATTAAAGCACTTTGTTTAAAGCTGTATGGTCCGAATTACAATATTTTTTTCCATCTCGTAAAAACGCTATTAAATCATCGCACGTATGTAGTTATTAGACTTTACGACATATCATAAATTATTTCACCTGTTTTAATCCAAATAATTTGATTTTAAATCGATGTTTACAAATAACCGCGTCACTGCCATTTCAAGTGACAGTCACGTGACCAGTTCAAACTCTCAGATCATCGGTGGTCTTATCTGTGTAAAGCTGTGTATTTTGTTATAACAGTACCGTACCATAAGTTTAATAGAAATAAAAATATCAAATACCTCTTAGTAATTCGTTGTTTACGCTCTTTCAGCCTTAAAACTAGACTTTTGCATATGAGTTAATACATCATGTTGGGATTCCCCTGACGCGCGTGGGTCTATTTATAGACGTCTATTATGGGATGATTTATATATGTAGCCACTATATTTACTTTCTAAATAATATTCGCACTGTTTTCTTTTACATGCAGATGTTTTCAAGCATGTAATTAAGGGAAAGTTAATAACTTTATAAAGTAATCAATCTGCTTTAAAGTAATTATGATGCTTCTTTAAAGCTTGTATGTGTTCGGGGATGATCTGGCGAAAAATTGTATATTGTGATCGACGTGAATGATTCACTTCAATAATCTTCATACCATATGTTAGATTGATTGTATCTTTTCATTCATATGGAGACATCACCAAGACCGTTGAAAGGCTCCAAATAGGCCTATATTCGGCGCTTACAGCCATTGAGCAGGGAGTTCTTTAGCATGTCAAACCTACTCATTCTCTCACCAGATGGCGCGTTACGCAAGCTTCACTTACACCCCTGTCAACGCTTGGAATCAAGTGACAATATAATCACATGATATAAACAATAATTCTCGTTTCCTTTCCCTTTAAAAGGTCCGGCAACAGGTGATACAACAAGATCTTTTCATAGCCCACTGGCACTTTGTTAAGTACGTTTTTACCATTTACTGTAAATGTATTACATTTGACTGTGTATTCTATTTAACTTTATAAAGTAATTAATCTGCTTTAAAATAATTATGTACAAAACTAATACATGAACATCGGGTCATACAGCTTTAAGACTAACAAATGTATTTTGAAAGAAACATACATAGAACTAGTAATCCTAATTGTTCGCGAACAATTAGAGGGCTTTCCACCTACGATGATTTAAAAAGAGATATTTAAGAATATTTAAGATGATGTTAGAAACTCAAAACGACCTTGAAAATAAAAATAATAGTTTTCACGATGACCTTGACCTCATTTTGAAGGTCAAGGGTCTTTATGCAAATGATACCATGTCTCTATCTATATTAATATAAAAGCTATAAGCTTAAAAAAGGTTAATCAAGACATTCAGGGGCAACAACTTTGTTTAGCGGTTTTCGGTTCCTTTCGGTTAGCTTCTCAATGCTAAAAATACTATGAAAGACCTTGAAAATGAAAAAAACCCAATGATTTTGATGATGACCTTGACCTTGACCTCATTATGAAGGTCAAAGGTCATCGGTCTCAATGCAAGTGGTCCCATGTCTCTATCTATATTAATATAAAAGTTATAGGCTTAGATAATGATATTGGAAACTTTCAGGGGCAATAATTATGCTTAAGGGGTTTCGTATCCCTTTGATTATTTTTTCTTTGCAAGAGGGTTTTACTGTGAATTCATTAGCGATGGTTTCATGTCTCTACGACTTTCTGTTAAGTAGGAATAGCGATAACAAGGTTTTTAACGCGAGTCTCCGAAATTCACAGAAGGGTCAAAGTTCAAAGTTATAATGCATACTATCAAAACCAATCAAGAAGTCAATACTTACCCATATAAAATTCCAACGCTATCTTAAGCAGGAAAGAGAGTATAAAAAGTGCTATTTTTTCCTCTTTTCTGATGACCTTGACCTTTGACCTTGACCTCATTTTCAAGGTCAAAGGTCAAGTATACTATTCCAGTTGGTCCCATGTCTCTACGACAAACCGTTCTGAAGTTCGACATGTTTTACGAATAAATCGCAAAACGTAAAGAGGCATTAACTCCCTATAGGGGACACCGAATCCCTTCATTTGAAATTTTTCGCTTCTACTAATTACCCTCTATGCTTTAGAAAAGGTTTCATCTTCCTATCATTTACGGTTAAAAAGTAGAAGCGATAACAATGATTTCTGCGAAAGGTCCAATAACTCCGTAAGGGGTCAAAGTTCAATTACGTTGGGTGAACTGTATTCGTTTCTCAAGAAGTACTATATGATGGACTATAAAGTTTTTCGATAAGTCTTAAGACGAACATTTTTTTTTTGACGGCAGGAAAATAATAAACAGAACAATAACAATAGGACTTTCCACAGAAAGGTGGAAAGCCCTAAATATGTTGATAACATGTAAGGAAAGTGCAAACTGGGCTACAAATCTTACGGATTTATTTATTATCCTCTAAATGTTATGTCTATAATTATAATTTTCTACTAACAATTTTGAACTTCGGGTTTTTAAAAAAAAAAAGTTTTCTACAGAACAATGGAAAAACTCATCCAAAAATATCGGCACGGTTTTTAAAATGGTCAAAGGAAAGTACATGTATTTGAATAATGAGAGGACGAATATAATTTTGTTTTGATGTGTTCTCTATATTCAGATATGAGAATTCCATTTGTATATTTGAAAATATCGCTGGTTCAGATCAAACCTTTACAATTACGAAGTACCAATAACCTAAAAAAAATTTTTAAAAAATTACGAAATCTAGTGAAATTTGTGACAAATGCGTTTGAGAGAAAGAGTAATTCATCTATTCAAATGGTAAATGTTAGAATTGTGTTGATCTATCTATTCACGACCACTAGCTATCATCACTGTTACAACAGTTTTGAATTTTGTGAATACATGTGACACGTAGAAATCAGATATGACATGATTGGTTTTTTTTTAATAAACACAATGCATGCATTTGTTTTACAGTGTGGTTTTTCAAATATATTTTGTCACCCAGTGCTTCCTGGGGAAACTTTCAAATCACTCAACTGTATACAACTATATTTATATCATCTAAGTTCCTTAAGGTCGCATAAACCGTTTTAAATTGCTTTTAAACATGCGTAGAATGTTGAATAATCAAGGTTTCATAAGATTTTTTTTTATTTTGATGTACTTAAGAAATGAAACTTATAATTCTTTGTTTGATGCATGTATCAAACGAAACATTGGACGGAAAACTTCATCAATCCCCCCCATACAGAATGCGGTCATATTCAATTACAAAGTTTGAAGACTCGTTTTTTTGTTTTTTTTTCTAAACTCGATAGGCAACATAGTTCTTGTTTATTACTTTCCCCAATATATACTGTAAATTTATATATGAATTCCTAAATATGGTTTGATATGATATGGTTCCCAAATAGGACTTCCAATTAATTGAAATCAAAGTTCGCTTAGCTATATTTCAGTTTTTTCATCCGATACAGAGCAAATGGTTTTGTATTTGTTTTGAACATATTTTATTGATGAAATCAAAAGGATTGGGAATAAGTTCTAACAACTTACAAGTCCCTTTCCTAAAATATTACAATATGCTATGCAAGGTAATAATTAACAGGTAAAATGCACAATAATTAAACGAATCTACAAGTTTCTTCTACAAATTTATGAACATCTGAAAAAATATTTATATTAGTTTGCAGAGGCAATTTGACATCACCACATAATAACAATTTTGTATCAATATTAACAAAGTCAAGCACGAAAAGGCGATTAAAAAGATGGTGAAATGGTGAATAAGATTCATATTGCATGTAATACTACACATGCATCTTTCTAAGATTCATGCACATCATTGGCAGAAAAAATGTTTTTAACAAAGTCACTCGATTTTTTTAAAATCAAGTACAAACGCTGAATAGTACTCTTTTGTCAAAAATTGGAGAAGAAAAATTGGGAAAAAAAAGAATTAAAGGCTATCAAAGTATGAAAAACATCTAAATAGGTCTATATTACATCGTTGTTTTCTGTCTGCTTCTTGGTATAATATCTTATATCTATACAGGATTGCACAATTAGTTATATAAAGTAGCATACATAGTGGTCCTGCCTATAACATATATACATAGCATATATAGTTTGAAAAGTTGATCAGAATGTCATTTACGTTTTGCATCTTTTGATACCAAGATTATAAGAAATTTAAATTAATATTTATTGTTACTTTTTAAACCGAACGTTCATTGAGGACTGATAGATAATGAATACACCTACTCTTTCATAAATCTAATTGATTTTTATGTGGTACATTCGTGTGCTAACAATTTCTAGGAATTAAATGTTCAACTCTTTATTATTAAAGTATACAAACAAATATGAATTATTTAGCAATAATTTACATCCACGATGTTGATATCATGGATATGAAATAAAATTGATTGGAAATGATATTTGTCGTTTGATACAAATATTTAAAAACTTTTTGTTTGTTATGTATGTGTTCGTAAATGGGCCATGTTCGTGAAATCGGGGTAAAAGACATACCTCTTCAATAATATCAAAAGATCCAAATGAAGCTGTTTCATTAGTATTTTCGTTTGATGAACTGTCCGTGCATTCTGTCTGAAACCCCTCTCGGTACTGCTGGTCCATTAGTATTAACTGCTTACGAATTGCATGTAACTGTTTGCTAGCTTGAAACTTCGAGGTCATATTTTGTGGTTATCTTCTTTTTTACATGGAGTTAAAAGAAAAATATACTTTATCTGTCCTGGTACGTCGTTTGAACAACACTGGATGTAGAGCATGCTATATCATCTTTTAAAAGAAGTTAGAACGTGAAGTAATCTTCACTGCAGTGAACATATTTCAAAGACAGGCTGTACGAAGTTGACATTTGTCCCGCCCCCTGTGTTCACATATCCATTATTGTAGAGTAAACTGTCCACTTTTTGCCCTAACCAAGCGCAAAATTTGCGACAACGTCTATATTATATTCTTATCACTCAGTTGCCGCATAATTAAAGGTGAAAATACGATCTTAGATGACTGCTGTGTCTATGCCTGTTTAATGCACGGGTCCTGGTTGCAGTGACGGCATTACATAAAGTTTTACAATTTCTTTAAAACATGCTTCTATTGAGAATGCCTGATGCATAAAATATTTTCTATACATGGATAACTGATTTAAGAGAATGGATAAATGATTTAAGAGAAAAGCAAATCTATTGATTTGTTATTGTAATTAAGAGTTTGGCAAAACCTCTTAAAGAGCTATAGAACACTTTGACCTTTTCATACTATATGATGTTACATTTATATGCACAACCAGTATTGCAATATTCATCATACGCCAATGTTTTATCTATCAAATGTGCTATTCTTAATGCAAAATCAGAAAGGTTAAAATATTTTTATGAACTGTAACATCTTCGACGCTTTGATATTGATATAATAGAACAAAAATATTGTACACCTTTTTACCGTACATATTTGAAATTGAACTTGAAATTGAAGTTATATTTTGTTGATCGTCAAATTATCTATCCTAGTAGAGTAGCGATGGGTGAAGTCCTCATGAGAGAAGTTTGATAATTTGGCTATCATATGCCTTTTTACCATCGGATTATGCAATCATTATCCTTCAGTTTAATGATATTTCTGTGTTATATTTTGGCTCTAATAGATTGTCAATGTACACACATGTAGTTATTGGAATATCGCGGGGTGTGTGTGTTAAATGCACATACATCTGTAATACATTGAATTCATTGATTAATGAATAATTAAGTAACCAATTGAACTTGTTTCATGAAAAACAATTGTTCTGCGTACAATATCAATCCATAGATTTATGTGGACGTCTGGGTATACGCCTAGCTACGTCTCCTCTGTTACTTCCCTAGACTTGCTCAAGTCTCTATGTTGTTTTTATTACATTATCATTTCATCCAAATTTTACTGTGTTTCTCTGCTCTCTACCATACTTAATGTCACCAAACATGTTTGGCATTATCAAAAGTATTAAAGAGAGCACTGATTATTAAACATAGAGACTTGAGCAAGTCTATTACTTCCCATACACCGAAACATAGTGGCCATGACATGCTTGTCGTTGTGGTCCCAAGTAGTGGGAAAGGGCTAAAATAGACTGTTCCTGCTGCCCAATCCCATTAACTTATTTTGTGAATAATTATTGTTTAAATGTACTTAAACAGTATTGACAAACAGGATAGAATAAGGCTGGTGGTACCATTTTTTCATTATTTGTGCTGAGTTTTAACAAGATGTATACTATCTGTGATAAAAACAGTGTTTTGTGGAGAATACTTTTTAAAAGATGTACATTTCGTCAAATTGTAGGGTTGGAGAAGGGGGTATGAAAAAAAACAACCGCCCACAGCAGACACCTGGAGATAATTTAAGCGCAATTAAAGCATATAATATAATCAGGCGTGCAGCATCGTTTTTGAAGGAGGAACAGTCAGAGAAGCTGATTTCATCATTGTTTGAAAAAAAAACAAACCAACAACTGACAAGCAAAATAATACATAGTCTAAATCTTTAGTTTAATCCATCAGTTAAGTTTTACATTTCCACTACAATTCAATACTTTTATTTGAATTAAAGAGGGGGGGGGGTATAGATAGATAGAAATATGAAACAGAATTCAGCAGACATATTACACTGGAGATACCGATTTGATACAATTAACTTATTCCTTTCATTGGTACCTGTTGTACAGTTAGCAACAAGTTATTTTATCCACGTCGTGATTGACACTTATAATGTTAGGCATATCTAATTGTATTTTGTTCAACTTCTTCGATTGTCAAAACTGTTGATAAGAATTACTGATATACGACAGGTAAAGACACCCTGACCCAAATCCAGGACAACGCGACCGATAGCGATAAACACACGACGCGTGTTACCTTCAGGCTTCGCTACGGAGTTTAATTTACAGATGATAAATATCAATGTTATACATCTCTGTTTAAGGGATTTCTGATACATTCTATTTAAAATATATTATAAATTTTCTTCTTGCAAGCAAAAGTGAATATATTTTGATGACCATGTTTAGTCGCGAAATGACGTTAATTTGACAATTTGACACGCTACATGATTTTGGCATGGATTTTCGTATAATGGGCAAAACGTTTTTACATCAGTATTTGAAATAATAATAATACCTTTAGAAATATTGTTTTTTTTATCCATTTAAGTTTTTCCTTGTCTCAGAATCATGTCAAGAAACTGAATTTCAAATACATATTTGATTTTCATGCAAAAATTGAAACCAAATCTAAGCAACAAGCACTTTTATTCTTATAATCAAAAATAAATCTAGATAGCAAAAGTGCAAAAAAAATTCTCCATTAGTTTTTATTTGATCGATGTTGATGCAAATTCGCTATAGCAATCCCATATGAAAAGTTGTCGTAAAAGTGACTCAGTTTCAGGCTGAACGCTGTTGATGTCCAAAGACAATGATAATATCTTTATTCTCTTAAACTGAATTACAGTGCAGAGGTCGAAGTATCCACGTGTCGGCATGTAGTGGTAAATTAATCTTTGAATGGTGGTAATTAATGAATATTTTTTCGCGGAAGACGTCAAATCCGGATTAGGTAACAAGGGTAGTTAACAACTTGCCAGGGATTTACGATTTAACTAGGTTTATGTATATTTGGTCAAGATAACTGTTTTGAAGGGGTGGGTGGGAGTAATGTCAGTCGAGAGGCTGTCTGCCCGTAACGAGCATCATATTGCTTCTTTTGCATGCATGTTTAAAGTATTGCTTTCATCTCACTTATACTGCCTATTTTAACTTTCAATTAAGTTCAAATGACATTATATAGCCATCCATATAATTAGTCAAGCAATCAGCGGCGAACCCAGCGGATATCATGCGTTGCTGAGGGTCCCATGGTTAGCGTGTGGGTTTGGCTGGGTTCCAGCAAAATATCAGTGGGTGTTAATTATCCTGTGAGGATTAAAAGAATTATTTCTCGAATCTCTGAGGTATCATTTTCTTCTTCTTGAGAAGGTGTGAAAAAATACGTAATCGGACCTTTTATTTTACGATCAAGAATGAAATGAATGGGTCCCAAGAACAGGGCTGATATGTTCCGCGGAAGAAATCAAATCGGTTTACTAATCAAGAAGCAAACATAAAACCATGATCCAGTTCTATCTTTGCATTACAAAAATAAAAATAGACAACAATAAATCCGAGATTTAATGTCTGACATCAATACAGTATGGTGTCAAAATGCTTATGGTATAATTTATGGAAAGCTAAAGGGATCAACATTATATCTTTTTTACCATGTTTTTGTAACAACGCAATGAGGCAGGGGGTCTTGGAGCCGCCTTGAGGCCCCCAGTGGTTCGAGGGCGAAGCCCTGATGGGAGCCTCAGGGGCGAAGCCGGAGGCTCCTGGATTTTACAGATTGTATAGGGCTTGAAATAAGTCTGTCATTTGTACTATTTTCTATCATTTTTTATAAGGTAAAATTAATAAAATGTAGCAAATTTTAAGGGTTTCTGGAAAAATTTAAGTTCTCCCAAGAAAGTAATTCAGGAAATCAAAAGATTTTGTCATATATTTCTCCGGTAGTGAAATAAATTATTGCTTCCTTTATCGTTTAGTTCATTTTTCTTAACAAGATACCACCACTTACCTTGAAGTAGAAAATTTCAGCCGACCCCCCCCCCCTTAAAATCTGCCACTGACCACTGTAAAATCTTAAAGATCTAAGGGGGATCCCATTGGGGGTCAACATTAAAGTTTTTGTTCCAATGTTACTAGTACAAAGAACTCTTGAAAAATATCATACCTTAATTGATAGATTAATTTTTTTAAAATTTGAATTATTCTAATGAAGTCTCCCAAGCGAATTTTGAGACTTAATGTTTTTGCTCGGTTCTTATGATAGTCTTCCGCTTTCTTGAGTTTAGTGTAGGCGAGATAACTCTTGAATCTCTGATAAACTTTCCCCGGTATAGAATCTGGTTAGACTACCCCTGAAAATGGACCTAATATAGAATTTTCCCCGGGAAGAATTAACCAGGGCCCATCTTTCCCCTAGGAAAATGCGACCTAGTATAAAATTTCATCCCAAATGACAGCACACCTTTTCCGGTTTGTATGTTTATCAGTTTCCGGTTCTATTACTAGAATGTACAAAACAATGTCAAGATCTTATGCTAAAATTCATTTTATAGAATTAGGTCCTTGTCAAATTATTCAATTAATTTAATACCTTGAGAATAAGTTCTTGTATGTATTTTTCAAAGACAATTTCCCGATCTGAATGATCGATTTGCTTGACAAATACATCAACAAACTTTAATGAATTGTTATAGTCTTTGATTTAGGCTGTTTCTACTAAGTTTGGGGATGAATGTAGGTGAAAACGACATTACAATATATACAGTATTGCAATGTCTGACTTTGAATACTGCGATATTCATTGCAATATAGTGCAGTTACGCTGAAAGTGATAAATTGAAATAGGAAATTCTTAATTCTTGAAGTTCAAAAGTTTTTGAGAGATTTTTTAGTCCTGAATAGAAAAATAAGCATTGCAGCTCATAACAGTTTATTGTGTATCAAATAACCGCTAAGATTATATTTTAGTATTATTGATATGTTGTACGGTGTGACCGTTGAGACGAGCGAAGCCCATTAGCATCTTGCAACACGACTTTTATCGGCCTCTTCATTTAACGCGGGAAATATAACGCGCTTGATGTAAACAGTCACAAATTGTGACGTCATATTAGCTGCAATTTTTTTTTCTTCTCTCGAACCAAGCAAAAATAAAATGTTTGAAGCTATGAGAAAGCTTGTCTGGAATTTAGAAACGTTTATGGTACTTTCTAAACAATCTAATTATTTTAATTACGGGTTTGTCAATGAAGTATACCGCAGTGACGGCGACATTTTTTCGGAAGCATTATGGGTGATACTCATCTTTTTTCAACTGATGAAGAGTAAATCATGTGACTCATATGTGTAATCATTGGAGCGAGTTCGTCGCGTCGCTTGACTCGCTATGAGTATTGTTTCATAAAAAAAATGACATTCAATCAAAAGGTGAACACACACCAAGCCTGACTGGAGTGAGACAAGGAACCTTCAATAGAAACTCTAATATGATTACGGTGTGACCGTTAGGGCGAGCGCAGCATATCTGAATACATTTTCAAAAAATTTATATTGAAAACAAGGAAAACTGATCTGGTTCACTGTCAATACGTAGGATTACTGTCTTGCTCTTCTCGCCAATGTAGGAACCAGTTTTGCGGGAAATGCAACGAGCGTGTTGTGACGTAGCCTGGTAGTTGTGACGTGACTGTTTACATTTCTTTAGACAATATTTTAAAAAGAAAAAGAAAGGAGGAAGAATATGATTTTCATCCTTTCCTTTCAATTAAGAAAGGTTTGTAATACTTCAAAGATTTTTTTAAATTATTATTTTACGAATCGAACCATCCGCCATTTTGTACGGGGGACTTCTGGGATTGGCGTAAAAAAAAAAATTCTTGTTAGAGGTTGAGATTTAGCTCGGATTATTTCCCACGGTCTAGTCATTAGAGCTCGCAGTACGAGCCAGCGCTCCGCGCTGGCTCGCTATCATAGATTATTTTGTTAAAAATTATCATTTTTCCCTTTCTTTAGGGCAAAATGGTGCCAAAGCATGATATAGTCAATATTTACAATTTTTCGTTTCATTCTGCGAAGAGTGTTGTTGGTGATTTAATTTTCCGTATTTTATTTATCTATCCGTATTTAAACTTAATTTACATATCCGATAGCATTCTTTCATTGACATAATCGATTACGTGTATGAAAATCTTTTATTCTAACATTGTCAATTAATTTTAAAAGTTTTATAAATACAGATGTATTCATATATATCGTCAAAAATCGGTATTCTTTTTTAAATAGTGGTATATTGTCATCGTGGGTTATACCGCAATATACCGGTAATATTGCACGCCCCTAACTCTTATATGCACTTGTGTACAATTTTTCAGAAGATTTGGAGCTTATGATGTTACCCCATTTAACGTCGACTTGTAACAAATATATTTCATATCAATAACCAAATTTAAGTTAGTTGGTGCAACATGGATACTCCAAAACTTTAATATGTACAAAAGATATATTTTGACTTTTTCAAATGCTTAAGAATATAATCTAAATAAAGTAGACTGCATTATGTCAATCAATATTTAAAACCACATTTATTTGCTTATATTAACAAAAATTTCTTTTCGTAAAGCACCTCAGTGTCAGTTATTTACGTTTCATTCAAGTTTATTCAGTTTCATCATTTCATTTATTTTATTCACAAAGATTGTATGTCAGACACAGCCTAATATTAGACACCTCCTCCCCTTGTAGCTAATATTCATTTCCCTACATTATTTAGCATCCAAAAGATATTGCTACAGGATAACCCAAATAAGATGAATTAAAACTTTCTCATTTAAAACATTTTATATAGCATTTAGCAAATAAGTTTCGAGACCCCATGCAAATCGGTGAGAAGCACAGCATTGCCCGAGTCGTTAAGATGGGTACCGTCGTACCTGAATAGATGTTTCTCAGCAACTGTAATTGTGGGGTGTCTAATAAATAAGACCCCTTCCATTTTTAGAAAGTGCATGACCTTGCGGTTGATATCCTTTCGTATATCATCAACATTAGAACCACTTTTGGCATTGTGCCAATACAAATATGACAGAATGTCTGATCAAGTGATGTCCGGGGTCAGTACTTTGCAACACAGGAGAGAACATTTAATGCTATCGAATAACTCCAACCCTGGCAGAATCCCCAGATCATTGAATCAGATTCAGGATTAGCCTCTAATGTACCGTACAATGAAGAGTCGAACCGTTCCAATTTCATGCCCCTAACCCCAAACCAAAACATAAATGTCTTGGAGTAAGATGCCTCCCTCCGGAACGACTGTTAACGCTACAGGCAGCCCAATGGAGGATCCTATTATCCAGACTACAGTGTGCATACCTGTAAAACTAGTAAAAATGAAACCCCTAAATATCATGACATTGTATCAATGCATGTACCATCTACAACGTATCGATACTAAGAAAATCTAATGCAAGACGTGCAAGCTGTCCCATTGCTTGATCACTACGTCTGGGATTCCCATCATTGCTGCCTCTGTTGCTGTTCCAATTCGAAACGAGTGTGTCCTAAAATGCCCCTTGTTAATAGTTGCCAGTATAGATGAGAACTGATAACGCGTTAGAGATGGACTAATTATTGGCTGTCAACTGGAGTGTTGTGGTTTCTTACGGCTAAAAAGTTAGACAATGAAGTGACCGGACAAGCTGGGTCCCTTGTTTCTAGTAAAAACAAGGTTGCTGACTGTTCCATTTGATCGGTTTTAAACTGTCGAATGGTCATCTTAACCTGTCTGCGTCTCAAGCCTATCACAATGTCGATGTCGCTACGGCTTAGCGGTCTTGCGTCATCACTTGCTAGTTAATTCCCCATCACGCAAAAATCCAAAGAATACTGAGTAAAATGCAGCCTTCAAGAGATCACAACCTCGTAATTAGAAGCACAAACTTTAATTAAAGCTAATTATATCAGAATACTACAGGTAGTTGAATCCCTTGTATCCAGACTTTGAGTACTTCTTTTAGCACCCTTTAACACTTTTTTGACTATAGTTGACTTGGTAACATCATTGAAATGTTGAATTTTGTACATGTATGACAAACCTTATATATATGTCCTAATGGATGCTGGTGCTTGATTTTTGGCTGACATATAAGCTATGAAATGCAGTTTGGTCCAAAGGTGCTGGTCATGTTAATTGTAATTAACTATTACATATGTAAGCTAAATAGATACTTGAAATGGTTAAATCTTTCAACGGCTACATTATAGATTTGGCATGTATTCTCTACCATTGAATCTTTCAAACACCTATTGGACTCAACTTTCAAATTTACCATATATTGAGAATGGGGATGGGGATTGATGTGGTACTGAATTTGCATGTAGAGCCAAAGCCCGAAAGTGGTTCCACTGACAACGACAAATAGAATTTGCTATTGCATTAAATTTTGTGTTGATGTACTAATATCTAAAGTTTACAGGTAAGTTTTAAAACGCGTAGCATGTGGATTACCAGTTTTCTTACCAATGCCATTCTGGAGATTTGGAAGATTTCTTATTGATTATCTGGACGCCGTTTCATCAAACATCGTAACTAGTTGCGTAAGCTTAGTTTGGCGTAACTTTCTGACTAGGCTAAATATTTTACGTAAGTCCGTTTCATCAAATGGCGTAAGATTAGAATTTACGCAAGTTTTCTACTAACTAGTAGAAACACTACGCCAGGTCGAGCCCTTACGTAAGTACCTACGTAAGCAAAGATCATGGGCGACTGTTAACTGTTTGTAGATATATATGAAATTTTTACCGACGAGCTTTGTGTCGTGATCGATTTTTTCAAGACAGGATGCTTTTAGACGTTTACAACGATAAATATGTAAGGCCATAAGGGTTACTTCCCTTTGAAAACTAGTAAATTTATGGCTATAATTATTTTTCACAAGTGTCTATCTGTACATGAATGATGAATGTACAGTGTTATTCCCAAATCCCTTTGTAAAGTAGTCCACCGTAAAGGGAACGTATTATATGTAGGCTATCTATAAATCTCTTCAAAACTTCGGCTCGGACTAACTTGGAACAAATGATTAGCGAGCCCGATTCAACTCGATCTCTGTCGTATGGTGGGTGGATTTACGGGAGTGTAATGTATATTTCATGAATAGTTTTTTAAAATCTACTAATTTCCATTGTATGTCTGAAATCTTGAACAAAAATATCCCGTCTTAAGAGATACATCATATAACTATATTATGTATCTATTAAGACGGGATTTTTTGGGAAGATTTTCAAAACATCCATAATAAAGTTCTTCCAAATAAAAAAAAAAGAGTCTTCGTAACATTTTGATACTTGATGAATTTCGGTGATAAGTGATGTGCAGGATAAACCGTACATATATATATATATATATTATGTTCTCAAATAAAGAAAAACATCTACATGTATATCAGGCACGAATCGGAGTGACTGGGAAGAGGGGAATCACCCTGCGTTGCTACTCCACTTTTTTAACAATACGATTTTTTTTAAAATTTGTACTGTATGTGAATGAGAGGAAATTATGAATAAAACTATTTATCGAGGTATGAGCATTAATAGAAGAATTCCCCCCCCCCCCCCCCCCCACACACACACGTTTGTAGGTAAATGTTTTGAGGCACTCATAATAGAAGACTATAACACCCCCACGATTGAAGAAAATGTAACCTGAAAGAGAGAAAATTGTGAAATTCACTACAAAGGATTATTTGAAAAGCCAACATCTAATTATGTCCCAGCTGCACCCCCCCCCCCCCCCCCCCCGTCTTTTTGCAAAACGATGGTACATGGCTCTAGATACAATGTAGATGTATCGTGTCGACCTACATGCACTTAAAATATAATAATCTTTGAAATCATAATAAAAATACTTTTTGTAGAAGAAGAGATGTAAAATACTGTATATACATAGACCTATATATATAAAAAAAACAAACAAATTTTGTTTATGGAGTGATATGTTTGATTTAGTATGCAGTGCCCAAATAGTATGGTATAGGAAAATTTTACTGCCTCTGCCAACACGGCCATCTCTGTCTCCTCCCAATTCCGCTTGTGCATTTTCTTTGCGCTCTTTTCATTCATTATTTTGGTCCAGACAACAAGTGAAAAAACCGAAAGTATGATGTACGCATGCTCAGGACGCGGTAACTAAGTACGTAAGCTTAGTTGAAAACTTAGTCGAGTAGTAACGTACGCATGTATTTACATTGTTTCGTGAAACGCAGTTTGCGCTAAACTTTACGTAACTAGATTTACATAGTCGGCGTAAGACTTAGTTAGTTGAATATTTACACTTATTGATGAAACGGCGTCCTGAGTACTAGTGAAAAAGTATCACTACTCCCAAGGGCTATGAATCTAGAAAAAAAATTTCCTGTTCTGAATATCTAAGCTAAATTCTAATGTTCAGCAACAGTATAAAACAAGATGTGTTCTTAAAACTTCATTGCCCTCAAAAGTGCATACACTGATGAAAGGCTTTAAATAATATGATAGATGTATTACATTAAAACATTAAAAGATATGACTAATTTGAACCCATCCTAGAATTTAAAAAATCACCATTTTTTTTTTTTTTTTTTTTTTTTTTTTTACATGTACATCCTTTTCTTCTATTCGTATGTATGCATTTAGATTTTATACAGTATCAGCAAACTTACACATAAATACTGTATACTAAGTTTGGCCCCACCCTGGGGTCAGAACCCCTACCCCTGGGATTATTAAATTTACAATTTTGGTAAAGGACTCTCTGTTCATTCTAAATATTTATTTAGTTTAAATTTAGTATCAATAACACTAAAGAAGATATTATTTAAGTGTTTTTAAACATAAACACTATATAGTAAGTTTGGCCCTACCCTGGGGTCAGAACCCCTACCCCGGGGATCACGAAATTTACAAATTTGGTATAGACCTTCCTGCTGTACATTACTATGTATTTAGTTTTTCTTAAACATACGCGGTTGTAGAGAAGACATTTTTTGAAAATTTGTCAATTTTGGGCAGTTTTTGCCCTGCCCCTAGGGTTCCAGAATCCTTAAATTTCAGTTTACGCCCCCCTTGTCCGAAAGATGCTTCATACCAAATTTAAAATGAATTGGAATAGTAGTTATCAAGAAAAAGTTAAAAATTTCTATTGTTCACACATTTAATAACCTACCATTTTGGCCTCACCCTGATACCCTGGGTTCATCAAATTTACAATTTTAGTAAAGAACTATTTGATCTTTCTAAATATCCATTTAGTTTTAATTTAGTATCAATAGCACTAAAGAAGATATTATTTAAGTGATTTACACATAAACACTATATACCAAGTTTGACCCCACCCTGGGGCCAGAACTCCTACCCCGGGGGTAATGAAATTTACAATTTCGATAGAAGCTTCCTTGCTCATCATTACTTTATACTCACATTCTCTACTAGGTGCCCAGGAGTAAAGAAGAAGATTTTTAAAGAAATACATAAATTTTTACAGTTTTTACCCCAAAATTAAGGCCCCTTAGGGTGTGGGGTGAGTCATAAAATTTACAATTTCCGGTCTCCTTTACCTACATATGCTACATACCAAATTTGGTCAAGATTGGCCCAGTAGTTTCTGGGAAGAAGTTGTGAGTGACTCAGGTGACCTAAAATGTCAAACATGTAATCGACTCGACAGTCATCGTCAGCTATTGGAACGCCCAATGCACAAATCCTATGAAAATTTAGAAATGTGTGACTACATGTTACGTCTCCCGACTTACCCTCGAACAAAAAGTCATCTAAGTAATGAATGATATTGGAATTCGGTGATTTTATTTACAGACCAACCAGTGTAAGAATTTGCTAAATCTGTTGAATAAGGCAGTAGATAATGGATCAAACGGCAAATATTTGTCGAAATAGTACTTATGCATTGAATACCTAGTAAATCAAAGTCACTTGGGTATATAGAAAGCAGACGAAAGACACTCTTAAGGTCGGTTTTGACCAACACTGCATTCTGCCTTAGTGTTTGAATCATAAGGACGAAACATCAATATTAGAGTATTAGACAGAACAAATAACTGGATGAATGTGATCATTGACCGAATCATATGGTGGATAAGAGAGATGGTGGATTAATCTAAAATCGCCGTCTTGTTTAGGGACAAGACCCACTGGTGATACGCTGAGAGTGGGATAACATTAAATCCTACCCAAGATTACTTCTGTAGAGAGTTTTATCTTCAACCAATTGTGGGTCCTCTTGAACAGATTTTAGATAATTGAATACCATAAATTGTCTAGGCCCGGAATATTGCAAAGCGAAACCAATTCTAAAACTGGCTAAGAGTTGTTGTCTGTCTCGTCCGTGGTAAGATTCCAATTCAATTGACAATTCATGGTAGTTAATAGGTGTGGCAGCTAAACTGTACAAAATGGACCCTACCTTATGTTTGACCCCCCGGATGAGGTGATTTCAGGATGGAACCTCAACAGAAGATGCAGGGGTATGTGAACAAAATCCCTTATTGAACGCATAACAACACTTTACTGCTTTGGTTGTTTTGTTTGTCTCCTAGTCTGACTTTGTATCTGACTCGTCCCTCTGGGCACCCGCTCCAAAGCATGGAGTGAGGGTTCTAGTCCAACCCTGACGAACTGAATTATTACTACCCGAGATGCTATTACTTGGAGGTTGTAAAGGTTGACTTGATGCTAAGTTAACATAATCCATAATCCCCTAGGATGATGCAGGGTGAGGCTCCCTCTTGAGGCAGTATTGTTCAGCGTAACTAGTCCACCCCAAATGCCCAACTCTGCTGGCAGCTATACGAATATTATGCATACATATCTTAGCATCTCTTGCATGGGCTTTATCTGGAAAGAACAAGGGACGTTATTGGCCAAAATTGGCCGCGCTTCAAAAGCGGACCATATTTTGCAGGTAGAAAGGTGATAATTTTCTCGTTTCATTCATATATAACATGTACCATTTATTTGTTGCTGATATTGAGAAAATAACGTTACAATGTTGCATTGTTAACTCTGACGGTGTCTTCCGGCGGTTGTTTTTTCGGAATGACATCATCGACGTTATAGGATTTACAGTCCCCTGATTCTTCTAGAATATTTTTCTAAAAGTTACAATTTTAACTTTTTATGTAAAAAAAAAAATACTCATTGAGATCAAAGACTATCAAAAACTGGCATGCTATGGAAAATAATTTATGCATTTACATATACATGTAACTTTATCGTGTTCATAGACATTTTGCGGAAGAATCTTGTGTTACATGTAATTAGAGTGAGGAAAATAATGCGTGTATTTCCCAAAAATTGGTGAGTAGAACGCAATCATATTTTCGAAGGCGATGTTCGATGTCCTCTAATTCAAATGAATATTGGAAAATAAGATGGCTCTTGAATTTTCATTTTTTTTTTTTTTTGGTCATGATCATAAACTAAATAAAAAAAAACGTCGATTGAGTCAGATAAATTTACTTGTTATGCCATGTACACCAAGGACTGTATATAACAGGTCTGCTTACATGTCTATGTAATATACAATATATGGTACATACGAATAAAATATGTCTGACTGCTGTGGGTATTTACAAAATATATTGAATAGAGCGTAATACTAAACGATACAGTTGTTGCATGAATGGGATATCATTTATAGCAAATATATTTAAAAACCTAACAAAAATGCGTCCGTGTTTATATCTTTACATTCCCCTAAATCGTCAACAAAGAATAGTCTCTCTCTCTCTCTCTCTCTCTCTCTCTCTCTCTCAATATAGTGTTCATCTTTGATGAATCAAAATTACATCAGTCGGAGGGCATGTCATTGCATGCACCGACATTTAGTCTAAATCTAGCATTGCTTAGTTTTACTGATGTAAACACATCAAATATGTATGTATATATCCGGAACAGGTATCAGTTATTCTTCAAATGGACTCTGGGAAGTTGTTTGAATACGTGTATAGACAATGTGGTATATTCAACTGCTTTTTCCAGGCACGTAGAATCGTAATGGGGGTTCGGTCCCACGTTATTTGGTCAATGATCAATATCTGTTATTTTCATAAGCGAATACAGATATATTGGGTGATCCCCTACTCTTATTTATATTAGATTTAAATGAGAAATATGTAAACTTGAAAATTATGAATTGAATTGGATGAGCGCTTGCCCCCTCCTCCTTATGATCTGTTATTTTCATATGCGAATAAGGATATATTGAGTGACCCCCCCCCCTTCCAATATTCTTGATAGTAGTATTGAATGAGAAGAGAATAGGATTTTAAAAAAAATTATGATTTGAACCCATGTAACGATTTTAGAATGCGAAGATCAAGCAGAAAAGGTTGATTTTTTTAATTTGCTAATTAACTACAAACTTATCCTTCGACTCCCTCAACCTGAAAAATGATGCTATGTGTCTGTTTCCAAGAGAAAGCATAAGTAACTACAACAGACCCTTTTTAAAAATGAATTTAATAAATATCATGCATGTATTTTCACTTTCAATGTGCGGGCCAGACCTATCCAGAATACCCTGGCGAGAGAGAGAGAGAGAGAGAGAGAGAGAGTACTAAGTGTCTACATCACCTTACGGTTACTCCACTGAGTTTTCCAAATCGTAGAGGGGGCATACGTCAATACTAATACATGTATAAACTTTTAGTAGCAATCTTCACAACACATGTATATTTTATAAGATTGGTAAAAGTTGGGGTGTCATTAGGCTGGTCAAGTTGTTCCCAAGGAAATGGTCGACATCACCCCCCCCCCCCCAAAAAAAAACCTGGAGGGGCAACCCTTCCCCGATACTACGGTGTCTGAATATTTATATCTACACATGTATATATACATCCTGCCCAATTGCCTTTGTTATATATGTGTACCTGTAAATGTGCATCTATTACATATACGATAGAGAAAATACTCTGCCACAACAATGGTCGAAGTTGCGAATCGATCAGAGGTGCTCGACGTTTTAAAGAAACCACATCGCGCTTGAAGACATAAATAATGATTTGTTGTTATTTTATTAATAATTTAGAACGTTTTAAGAACCTTTGGACTCAATATCTAATTACTAATGTAGTAATATTTAATTTCAACACGCATCATTTACATACGTTACAAATGATGTAAGAAAACTGCCTTTTAAAAAAGGACTTACGAATTACCAATGAGGTTAGTTGGATTAAATTTTAGCTTTAAATTTTCACGTTTATTTTTTGACGATTTTAAAATTGTTTTGCAGCGGTTCTGCGATTTTCTGCTACATTACGGGTATATGGGAAACAGTGTAACTGTGATGAGGGCATGTCCCGAGACACAGTTAGATTATTCTAACTAATGCTGAGAGTGCTGAAGACCGTCTGACGGCTTTCGATTTCTGCCCGTTTCCCAATGAAAGGTGAAAATAATGAACAGTGATCAATCTCATAACTCCTACAAGCAATAGAAAATAGAGAGTTGAGCAAACACGGACGCGTGGACATACGGAAGTTCCTCATTGACAATATCTTCGTGGTCTTTGTTGATCAGGTCTTTCAATAGTCTGTTGGAAAATCCATGGGCACAAATTGTGATTCTTTGTTACCGACCTGTTTTGATATTCCGATGAAGCAGACTTTATTTAAAAACTTCTACGTGAGAAGAAAAAATCTCTTGCTGTAGCCTTTAAATCGACATTTAGATATATCGACGATGTATTATATATTAACAATAATAATTTTCATTCATATGTCGATTCAATATATCCCAGTGAAATCGAAATAAAAGCCACCATAGAGTTGTCCACTTCTGCTTCATACTTAGATATTTTATTGAAAGTAGACATTAACGGCAAACTAACCACTCAACTGTATAATAAACGGGAGGATTTCAACTTCTTCATCGTCAACCCATATTTATGTAGCAATATTCCTTCATCATCTGCTTATAGTGTTCACATCTTTCAACTGATTCGATACGCAAGAGCTTGTTCTGCGTGCGGTCAGTTTTTAAATCGAAGCAGGCTACTGACAAACAAGTTGATGGTGCAACAATCTCGTTTAAAAATCAGCATATCGCAAATTCTATGGTCGTTATAACGATCTAGTTTGCCAATACAACCTATCATTGGATCAAATGCTGTCTGACTTTTATCATACCGATTGTTAGGCCGGATAACTTCATCATTCTATCGGTGTCACCGGTAAGATGTTTTGCCAGTATGCACCGCGGATTATAGCGGTGATCGCAGGTGGGAGCAATTTCGAAATGTAGGAATTTCTTAGTTAATCTTATTAGTTTAGATGGTTAAATGTAATTGTTGATGTACATTGTTTTTTAAATTCTGGTTTGTGGCAAGGCAGGAATTATAATACCATGGTAGTCTGGTCTAGGCAGTTCAATATGGGTAGGTGACGGGGGCATCCTAGGGAGTAAGGCACTCGGGCAGGAAAGCTTGGCAGATACTCAAGAAGGGGATGCAGAGTCGCCGGGTTCCAGGGGTATTTCGGGGGGTGACGTTACACGGGGCGTGACGGGCACCCAGGAAAGGAATGCGGGGCCACGTGGGGGACTTAAAATGGACCAAAATTACTAGCTTGGTGGAGGGTTCTACTGTAGTTTCAGGGCAGGGACATGGGACAGGTACAGTTAAACTGCCACAAGGATGAGTCCCAGATGTTAGAGGCCCGACTAGACAATATGATGGGACAGCAAATTTCAATACTCGAACAACTGTTACGAGGAGAATTCGAGATGGGAATATTGGGCGGGACAGTTCCATATTAGTGACTCAGCCGTTAGCGGGGTGTCCTGGGAGTGTAGGTAATATTCCTCAGGGACTCTTCCCAGGGGTAATTTGGGGATTTCACCTTTAAATCCAGGTTGGGATAGCTTGTGCGTAGGTCAAGTAGGGGGTTACCCTGAGCCAACGCTGCCAGTTCTTGGCACACTGATTTTGACTACGTTTACCTGATCAAGAATCAAGATATAGGGCTCACGGCGTGTGTGACCGGTCGACAGGGGATGCTTACTCCTCTTAGGTACCTGATCCCACCTCTGGTATATCTAGGGGTCAGAGTTTGCCCAACTCTCTATTTTGTATTGCATATAAGAGCTATGAGATTGATCACTGTTCGTTATCTTCGCCTTTCATTGAACAAGCAGGTTGGCTGTCCCAGCCTAGATCCCTTAGTAGTAATGGGTTAATACCTATGGGGAACAGCTGTTACGTTAGCCGCCCGTACTAATAATAACCTTAGTCCCCCAGCATTTACCTATCTGTACAAAAGCAAGTTCCCCCGGGCCCCCATGTCATCAGTACATCTCTAAGGATCGGTTAGGTGTTGGTGCATCACAGTTGTTGGGGTTGCAGACGAGTGAGGTGTCTGTGGGGCATATAAGCTATGCAGATAGTGGGGTGTATTTCGGTCGCTCACCAATTAAACAAGGGAATAGATATCATAACAGGTCAAGGTCGAGATCACAACTGGTTAGTCATGCCAATACAGAAGACTAGATATGGTCCCAAGTTGTCTAGTCAGTGTATGTTTGTAGGTCGGTCTCAAGGGACTGGGGCTCGAAATAGGTCGGGGCAAGTGCTCCATAAACCCTTATTAGGTACATGTAGCTCCGTTGCAGCAGGGTCGGCAGTTGACAGTGTATGTCATGAGGTTAGGATGCCAGTGAAATCTAGTAGTTGTGTGTCGGTGTTGGGCAGTAGGGTTTTGTCGATAAGTATGAGTGTTCAGAGGGCCCGGAGTGAAGTGGGGGTCAGGGACACAGGGTCGACACAAACAGGGGTGCTGCCAGGCGCAGATGAGAAGTTATGTGGTTGACCCGAGGGCACTGAGGCAGGTGTTAGTCCCCATGGTGGTTGGCTAGAGAACACCGGGGAAAGTGTCAGTTGTCATAATGATATGACTTCTCGGGTTAACTATGGGTGTTCTCTGGGTTTTGATGTTGACACGACTGTTGATGCGTTCTGTGACGTAGAGGATTATTCTTCCACAGTGTCCGAAGGTTAGGATGGTGACGGTAGTTTTGGCACGGTCTGGAGCTCCGTCTGGTGTGATGGTTATCTCTGCTCAGTTTGGTTTGAATGGTCGGACTAGTGGCGCTGGACAAGCGTTGTGTGGAGGTAGCTAGGACTCCGGTATGGCATTCAGTGGATGACCAGTTCTCGGATGCTAGGGGCGAGGATACAGTCAAGTGTCGTGTTGGCGACTCTGGATTGTTCCAGGTTGGGGTAGATGCATGCACGGAGGTCTGTGATGAGTGAAAGCCTGCAGGCTTCAGTGGTAGTGCTAGAGTCTGTTGCCAAGGGGCACAGTTTGATCATTACAGATGCCCCAGCCACGATTGATGGAGTGGCCTATCAGTTCACAGGGGAGTCTGTCTCCAAAGCACTTGACAAATGTACCATTGTGTGTTGGTCTGATGGAGGATGTGTTGTGTCTGGGTCTCATGGTGATGACACTGCGGATGTGGGGTTTGTGGCTCTGTTCGGTTCTGACTGGTGGGATGGTAGTGTTCCTTCTTGGACTTAGAGGCTTCCTCCCAATAAACGTCTAAGCAATGAACGGGATTGGTTTGTTGTTAGTGGCTTCGCGAGTTCCCATTGGTCGTGGGGTGATGGCTATGCATTCCAGGTTCAACTGACAGTGATTCAGGGACAACACAGACCTGTTCAGATATCGCAAGGGGACACGAAAGAAAGTAAATGAGTTATGTGAGGGGTGAGATAGCATAGTATGCAGTAACCCAGCCTTTGTTGGGCAGGGGCATTTCCTTGTGGTGTTTCCGGATCTGCTGACCATTGTAATGTCCCCTGGTGTGATATGCGATGTCCGATGTCCAAGATGACATCTGTCTTGTGACGTATTCGTGTGGCGAAGTGTATGACCATGTGTGGCATTCCGTGGGACTCTGTGATGTGACTTTCCTGTTTGTGGATTTCCCGTGTTTTGTGTGACTGACATTCTGTGTTTTGAACTATTAAAATTAGTTAATTTTACGGTAAAAGTTATACAGTCATGTCCGTTATAGAATTCATTTCATCTATGTAACGTTTTCATGTGCGGTTTTCAACACTGGCCAGAGAGGGGTTTGGAGGTAATCATATTAGTTGTTCAGGTGAATTTATCACAGTAGGGTCTTTCTATTTCGGAATTGGGATATTCCTTCTCAAAATGTGTGTGTGTGTGTGTGTGTGGGGGTGGGGGGGTGGGGTAGTGAAATAGGGTATCTAAACTGTGATAGGGTCAAATCGCCAGGGAGTTTAATCCTTTTTTACCGGAAGCGGAAACCCTGAATCTCTCTCCGGTTTTGAATAGGCAAGGTCGTTTGTTGACTGCCCAGAGCATTTTTGTCCATATCGTTATGTTTCTTGCGTGTTTTCTAATATTCGTTTATTCTTTAAGTGATCAGGTTTCTAGTGTTGTTTTTCCGCCAAAGGACCACTTCAGTGGCATGATGCACGATTAAAACTTGTACGATATTTGATATAATATGAAATTTTCGGATGTCGTTTTCGCACGAGCGTAAAAAGTTTATTATCTAAAATCAGGTTCACTTTGTATAGAATAAGGGTGAAAGAGTTATCCCTCGGAAAATAAATGCATTTATCGAAAAACATTGTTGATAAATGCCATTAAAATAGCCAACTTGTTATTGAAAAACATTTGGAATATATTACAAATATACAGTCATGGACCACTGTATTTATTATTTACTTGTCTATATAATTATACCTAGAGAGATTTCAATGTTAAGCCCAAAAACTGCTAAATACATGTATACACAATGTACGATTATCCGCTGCATTTGGCCTAATGCATCTCATTTCATCTCTTTTTACGTCATAGTACTACAGCTACGTGAAGGAGCGGATCTAATGGACAGCAACGTTTGGTGTTATCTGCAGCGCCCACCCCCAACACGTTCTTATATACCAGGATCTTGATCTCTGACCAAGGGTAGGCATAATTCGAACCCCTTGTGGGGGTACAGGGGGCAAAACCACCGGAAGCTCCAGTATTGTAAGGCTCTAAGTTTCATGGGTTATTCTAGATATACTAAATACATAATAAAATCAATAAATAACAACATATAATTGATTTAGTCAGAAAAAAGGGGTACCCGGACCCCCTCCCGCCCCGGACCCCCTCCCGCCCCGGACCCCCTCCCGCCTTTGCATTCATCACTGCTTATTTTTGATCAAACATCTGCCAAACAGACTAATGGAGGGTTTTCAACTTCTACATATACAAAATGTTTATATTACCAAGTTTGAAATAAAAATAATGATGACATTCAATAATTGGCATTCAGTTTGAACAAAATAAAGTTAAATTGTATTCAGCGTAGCTCTCTTGAAATTTATGTTACCATGGTTGGTTGAGGATGTGGGTTAAGTCAATGCCTTGAACTTTGCTACAATTAAATCTTCCCTAATATTTGCATTCGCACCTTTACGTGGCGTCATTGGTTCAATCAGATATGCCTGTAATTTCTATTCTATCATTATAAATTACTCATTACTAATTCTAATTGCAATTTATGTGTTATTGCTGTCGCAAAATGATTTATGTACTTTGAATTGATAATTTGTGATAGCATTAACATTTTATTATTTCAACTCCTTAAAAAGCTATAATTTACCATAGTGTACTATTCATTGTAACACTCAGAATTTGTAATCGAATTCGAACTCCAAGTCTATATTTAAAATAACTGTTCCTTCGCAATCACGTTAGAAATGAAGAAGACCTTAATCAAGGTTTCGTTTTACAAGGAACCCTCACAAATTGATGAACAAAGGAACTGTTGATGACAACAAATACAACCTATTCTAGATCCAGCTGCTTTGAACGAAAGACGAATATTGATTTTGACTCTAAGGTCTGTCGCTTCACAGAAATTAGGGGTTGGATAAAAAGTTATGTGACACCGATTTTTGTTTCTGACTTAAACGTGTTGTTGTGCATGTGGTCCTAGGATCAGTCAATATTTTGTAATTGGTCGAAATAAACTTTGGGGATCAAGTTTAGTCAGTGTAAATTTTACAATCAATCGAGGCCCTCAAACTTTATGTTTAGAACTTTTCTGAACATCTCAAGTGGAAATGTATTATTTACAAGTATCACTAGCCCCAAGGGCCATGAAATCTATAATAATTTTCCTGTTAATGTTATGTATACATGTACCTTAGCTAAATTGTAATATTCAGCAGCAGTATCAAACCAAATGCTCCCGAAAATACCCGTACTGATGAAAGACTTTACAATATATGTTATATCAGCACAATATACCTATTTTGGACCCTCCCTTAAGAAAAACACCGGGGTTGCAAAATTCACAAATCGTTTGTGCTTTTCCTAGATATGCAATTAATGATTACACAGTATCAGCAAAATTATAGACGTCTTTCAAATGAAAGGTGAAGATAACGAACAGTGATCAATCTCATAAGCATATTAGATTCCCGGAACAGAATGCCAAGAAAACTAATATGTTGATGGTGGTTCCGCTACATATATATGCGCGGATCCAAAACTTTTCATTGAAGGAGTTTTCACTTCATGCAATATTTTTCTTCGCTTCCTCTTTCGTATCCTCTACCAATGAAATCAACATGTTTAACTGAAGAAAAAAAAATATGAAAAAAACCCAAAAAACCCAACTCTGCAGTGAAAAGAAGGTAGCACAAATCTTCAAAATCTCTATTTTAGTATTCCTAAACAGTGATTCATTCGAATCTAATTTAGTGATAAATATAATTCCTTTTACGACTTATCTCATCGGACTCACGGCGGGTGTGACCGGTCGACAGGAGATGCTTTCTCTTCCTAGACACCTGATCCCACCTCTGCTATGTCCAGGGGTCCGTGTTTGCCCAACTCTCTATTTTGTTTCCCTTATAGGATTTATGAGATTGATTGATCACAGTTCGTTATCTTTACCTTTCATATGAGTATGGTGGTGATAACCTGAATTTTTATTTCATAATTCCCAGTGGCGGATTTAAGGGGGGGGGGGGGGTTTGCCACCCCCCCCCCTAAAATTTTCAAATTTAAGGTCAATCGTGACATCTTGTTTAGAAAACTGTACTAAACGATAAAAGAAGCAATAATTTCTTCCACTCCCGGAGAAATAAATGACAAACTCTTTTGATTTCTTGTGGCACCCCCGTAACCGCAATTCCTGGATCCGCCCCTGATTCCCATGTTACATTGACGTCAAAAGATATTAAATGTATAACGAACATAAATAATTTCATTTAGAACACGAAGTGTTATTTTCAAACTTGCGATACATATATACTGGTTTACAGAAAAATTGATGAACATTCACCATGGCGTTGCCAAAATATTACAGATTTTCATGAAGTATCGCGTTCAGTGCATCTGCAGTAAGGTATTAATATTATGTTTTACATTGTGACCGTTGAGACGTTTGATCCACCTATCATTTAATGCGGGAAATATGACGCAGTTGATGTAGACAGTGTATTGTGTTCGCTTGTTGAATTTATTGACAGTAGGCGATGTCAAGTTTCCGTCGGTCACGGAAAGAGACGAATTCTTAATTATATCTAAATAGAAATCGACAGATAATATTAAAGCTGTATGGTCCGAATTACAATATTTTTTCCATCTCGTAAAAACGCTATTAAATTATCGCACGTATGCAGTTATGAGACTGTACGACATATCATGACTTATTTCACCTGTTTTAACCCAAATAATTTGATTTTAAATCGATGTTTACAAATAACCGCGTCACTGTCATTTCAAGTGACAGTCACGTGACCAGTTCAAACTTTCAGATCATCGGTGGTCTTATCTGTGTAAAGCTGTGTATTTTGTTATAACAGTACCGTGCCATAAGTTTAATAGAAATAAAAATATCAAATACCTCTTAGTAATTCGTTGTTTACGCTCTTTCAGCCTTAAAACTAGACATTTGCGTATGAGTTAATACATCATGTTGGGATTCCCCTGACGCGCGTGGGTCTATTTATAGACGTCTATTATGGGATGATTTATATATGTAGCCACTATATTTACTTTCTAAATAATATTCGCACTGTTTTCTTTTACATGCAGATGTTTTCAAGCATGTAATTAAGGGAAAGTTAATAACTTTATAAAGTAATCAATCTGCTTTAAAGTAATTATGATGCTTCTTTAAAGCTTGTATGTGTTCGGGGATGATCTGAAGAAAAATTGTATATCGTGATCGACGTGAATGATTCACTTCAATAATCTTCATACCATATGTTAGATTGGTTGTATCTTTTCATTCATATGGAGACATCACCAAGACCGTTGAAAGGTTCCAAATAGGCCTATATTCGGCGCTTACGGCCATTGAGCAGGGAGAGTTCTTTAGCATGTCAAACCTACTCATTCTCTCACCAGATGGAGCGTTACGCAAGCTTCACTTACACCCCTGTCAACGCTTGGAATCAAGTGACAATATAATCACATGATATAAACAATAATTCTCGTTTCCTTTCCCTTTAAAAGGTCTGGCAACAGGTGATACATCAGGATCTTTTCATAGCCCACTGGCACTTTGTTAAGTACGTTTTTACCATTTACTGTAAATGTATTACATTTGGCTGTGTATTCTATTTAGCGCCTTTGGCGGAACTCAGCTTCCGCTAAATCAAGTACATCGCTAAATGCCATCCGTAAATCTAGATGTTTAAAGTAATTCAGGAATGCGCTAAATCAAATCTACGCTAACTTGTTGAAAAAACGATTTCCGCCAAATATTGTACACGCCAAATATAATACGTTTACAGTATCTCTTTGTCTTTTATTTTAAAAGTTTAATCGTATTTTTACAGCCTTTCTTACTTTTGATTACATGTTTACATCAAATCTCCACCACGTGAATGCTCTTCATCCATACGTATAAATTACGAAGAAGTTCCAAATTTAAGATCAGAAAACATCGATTTTAAGAAAATTACAGTCAGCATCAATTTAATTGCACCAAAAGCATTTCATAATATGACTTAATATTTAATCAAATATATAAATGTTGGATATTAGAAACTTTTACCAGATTTCTTTTTAAAACCGTTGACAGAGGTATAGTGCAAGTTATGAAGTAGCGCACGGAACCCTGAGTAGAGAATGACATCAACTGTGACACGAGACATCCGTTTTTAAGGTCATCTCAGAAGACCTGTGACACTCACACCTGATGCCGAGCGTTTGGCAATGGAACTGTCACAACCTACTTTAACGACTTAGGTCTGTCGCTGCCGGGATTCGAACCCCGACCTTCAGCGTACGAGGCGAACGCTCTACCTCTAGACCACCGCGGCGTTGAATACAAAATAAATCATGATTTACATAAATGTATATTGGAATACACAATTTTCGAAATACGTCCAAGTTATTTCCCTTTAGATAACTTTCGTACTCAATAAGGCACGAAACAATTTGTTCACCTACGGGAGTGGGACAAATATCCATCAATTTGCATACGAAATATGCTCATGAATTTCTCACATGCCGTTTCATCCACAGGCAATTGCATCGCTTGGGGTCGAATTACTATATAAAGAGTACTCTTTATATAGTAAATTCGACCCCAAGCACAGGGGCATCTTATCCGCTCTGTTCTCTATCACACATATATAAATACACAAGGGAAGAATCGAAAGTAGCACACGATTTGTAAACAAAGTCAAAAAACACCTTACTTGAGAAAAGTTGCACAAATCCTCGAATGCACTGATGCAAATGATGTCCTAGAACTTATCAAGACTAAAATATTCCAAATATTTCCAGTGTAAATAGTTTTTATCCACATAAAATCCCAGCTTGCTGCACAGTTATGAACTCTTAGGCCAAGAAAAGATAACTCCACCTCAGACGACAACTTCCGGTTTTCGGAAACTTACGGGACTCTTTATATCAAGTGGTATAAAATCAATAATCAACGTAGTAAATAGGCGGCAAATTCTAAATTTTCAATGTCTGAAAAAATATTTATGTTATGGTAAGCATAAAGTTGATATACTTTTATTTTAATTAAAATTGCCTAATTTATTCCACAACTGTTGGTAAACAGACAGGCAATTAAAAGATATATTTTCCTTCAACTTTTAAAAATAAAATTTTAAAAAATGTGGGAATTTTTTTTTTTACATGTAAATTATATGAGAAAGTTATTTAGCACAACTTGGGAGAAACAGATGAGCAATTATAATATCACATTGCCGATAAAGTATTCTCGACTAGTTTCTTCAATTCTTCAGTGAATGAAAAACTAAAACAAATAATTTTAAAAAATAATGATAAAGTAAAAACTAATAAAACAAAAAGTGAAACTAGTTGAGTCTACCCTACCCGCTTTGTGATATACAAGTATAATAATAAAAATATCACAAAGCCCATTGAACATACTCGACTACTTTCTTCAATTCCTATTAATTTCAATTTATATAACCAGAATATATTGATTTGAAAATTAATTTTTATATAATATATATGAAATTGATATATACATGTACTACTGATGAATTGAAGAAACTGTAATCAAGCATGCTCCATCGACTTTAAGATATATATATATATATATATATATATATATATATATATATATATATATATATATATATATATGAACAGGAAAAATAAAGGAGATACATGCTATTGTTTTTATTATATATATTTGTCTAATATATATACTCACTGCTGTGTACTTTCTATGTTAGACCACTGCCATAATACTTGATTATTCACTGACATGAACTACAGAACCATGTATCGGGAAGATCACTCAAATCATGTATGTTTACACACTTGCCATGATACCATTGTTCACATTTATCACACCCAACAGAATTCTTACTGGCATCTTTATCACAGACACCACAGGGCCATTTTATCTTCTTCTTTCTTTGTCTTTTCTGAGGTTCTGAAGTTTCTGCCTGTTCTGTGACATTTAACTTCATTCCATTAGCTTCTCTAATGAAATCACCAAGTTTTATGACCAACTCTTTCTTAGATTGCATTGTTTTGAATTGATAAAATTTACAAAGTTTGTCCAATTCCACTTTAGTAAATTTCTGCAGAAAAGTTTTATCTGAAATAATATCAGACTGAAGTCTTTTGTGTGACGCTACCTTATTTACTGTAACATCACTTTCAATTGTCTTGAAATTAAAAACTCCTTTAGTGCGGTGTTGTGTCCGCATTTGTATTTGTTTCCTGGTTGCTTCTGCTTTCTTAATTTTTTGCTCTTGCAAATAGTCTCGTCTCAGTTGAGAGATACTCATCTTTAGATATTTCTGAACTACTTCTTTATACAGTAGTCTTATATGTTCCTCAACACCCATCTCCTGTACAGTTGTCCCAGTACTTGTTTCATAATCTTGAAATAAATTTTGCCACAACTTGTAAAGAGCTACAGAGTTGAGGACCCTCTCACTCAAGTATGTGCCAATATTTTTTCCATGAACATTGATATTGGCCTTGTTCTGAAGTCCTCTAACTAAATTATCAAACTCAATGAAAAATTTGAAAGCAGAATCAGTTATGTGTGTTAATCCTTTACGGAAATTTTGTCTTCTGATTGTTTCACTAAGTGTTTCAATGAAGGCTGAGCTTTGCATAATGCTGTTCTCGGAAACTGCAATTATGTGATCTATCAATTCCTTTTGAATTGTCAAAGTTGAAATCAAATCACTTTGCTTAGGGTTGTAAACATTAGCCATTATTCTACGAATTTTCTGCTTCCTCACACTTGACAGACACCAACCGCCTAAATATCGGATTTTCCCTTTTCCTCCATCTGATTCGACAAACTGTTTACCTCGACCTGTTAGTGCATCTTTTTTCGCTTTCTCTTTGATGTGTTTCACATGTTGACTCAAAATGTCCTTTCTGAGGTGTGTTGCTAACCGGAAGGCAATATTGTAATGTTCATCAGAAAGAGTGGTGTTAGGAAATAACTTTTCACGTATAAGTTTCTTGTAAGTTTCAGAAGTGGCCAATTCTTGGAAGCTTTCGAAAAAAACATTCATGGCTTTATTGCCAACAACATCAACAGCCTCAACAGATGTTGACATGGATTTTTTCAATTTGTTCCAGATGTACTTCAAAAAAAATTCAGCACAGGTCAGGTGACTAGAAAGAAATTCCAATGCCTGGTTTTCTTGAATTTGAAACTTGTTTGAGGATTTTGATGTATAAGCATTGAAACTATGTTGCAACTGTTTAAATGAGCTGGAAGTGATACTTCAAATTCATCCTCCAGATTCAAGGGGGTCGAGATATCTTGCTGCTCCAAAGATTCCAAAATTTCCAGTATCAGCTGATTATCATTATCTTCATCCTCATCATTATCATCATCATAACTATCCACAACATCCACAGGACTTCCCTTAAGGGTTTATCAAAAAATGAATTTCTACAACATGATAGGTCATTTTCATAATTTCTAAGTATTTCACTTCTGAAAAATGTAGTAACGCTCTCTGGAGGCCTGAGGATAAATTTGTTAGTGAAATTCAAAATTCGAAGTCCCTTTTTGTTGACAGCTCTGCTCACTGCAACCACAAGTTGGCCATACTCAAACATGCCCTTGCAATCTACTTCTAAGCGGTCCAAAGTCATTCCCTGACATTTATGAACAGTTATAGCAAAACATAGCTTTAACGGTAGTTGTGTGCGGCTGCCAACATCATATTTTAACTTTGGGTCATACTTTGTGAAGTTAAAAGGCCTAACATTCACTTCCCCAATGTCAGGAAAAAGTATTTTCACATACTCATCATGCATCATTAGTACAGTTCCTTGCAGTCCATTCACTAATGTCTCATTTAGATTTGCAGTTAGAATGACCGGGGCCCCGATCTTTAAATGAATTTCACTTTCACTTTGTATTCCAGATATAGAGCCCTCATCTCTGCTTCTGTATATTCTTTCTTCACCTGCAGATAAATCATTGAACATGTTAAATATCTCAATAAATTGTGACTAATTTCCATTTTACTGTACATCATAATTTAGGATAATATTTACTTAAATTGAAAAGAGGTTTGCTGGATATTGCCATGTTCATAGGCACCAAGGACGGTTATCTTATCCACTCTGTTCTCTTTGTTACAAGTTTCATAGAGAACAGAGCAGACAGGATGCCCTTGTGGAGCAAGCTCACTTCATTGTGGTGATCCATAGTACACTGTATAATGGGTCATCTAATTCAAGCGATCTTGGTACCTCTGGCTATGACATAAAAAAGACCTTATTGCGCTTTTAAAATTGCTCATCTGGAAGTCATTTTAGCTCACCTGAGCTGAAAGCTCAAGTGAGCGTTTCTGATAACCTTTTGTCTGTCGTCTGTCTGTCCATCAGTTTGTGACCTTTTCATATTGGAACATATTTTATTTTATATAAACATACAAAGGAATTGGTTACAAATTCTAGCAATTTCTCTCCCAAACTTTTTACATTTTCATTTTTTCTAGAACTATTCAGTCACTTTCAATCAAATCTTGTAAAAATTATCCATAGGTGTAGGGGATTCCAGTTTGTTCAAATATTTTCATTTTCTCCAGTACCATTCAGTCAATTTCAATCAAACCTTGTAAAAATTATCCTTTGGTGTAGGGGATTAAAGTTTGTTCAAATGAAGGGCAATGCCCTCTTCAGGGGGGGGGGGGGGGGGTAATCAAGAAAAGTGCGGCGATATATAAAAATCTTCTCATTGACAAGAATTACTGGCCAGAAAAGTAGAAATTTACAAGAATATTTTTTTTTTTTTACATTTACACAGAGTAGATTCAAGTTTGTTCACATCATGGCTCCAGAGGTAGGTTGGGGCCACAATAAGGGGTAAACATTTTTCATTGGAATAAATATTGATAACAAAACCTTTAAAAAATTTAACAGCAGGGCCAAGGATACTCAGTTGAGCAATGTGGCCCTAACTAAAATGCTTTGTTGAAATCTCAAAATTTTCAGTCAAGTATGAAGAAAATAAGCATTCCGTTTGTTGTAGGTTTGCAAAGAATTTAAAATTAGATAAAGATGGAGAAGCTCCTCTTAATGCCATACTCAGTGAATATAATGCATTTGTCAAAAAACAAACTGGAAGTTCAGATGGCTGCATCAATGCAAATAATCTTGGAAAATTGGTTACGAGCCTGTTCCCAAATGCAGTAGTATCTAGACGACGTCAATTTGATGAGGACCTTGTTAGCAAAAAAATTGTAATATATAAGGGTTTAGTACTGAGGAGTAATGACACCATACAGTCACAGAACATCAATTCCTTTAACATGGAGAGTCTTCTCCTCCCAGACATGCATTTATTGGAAAAACATGAAAATACAGTCCAATTAATGATTATGACCGATATGATCATCAATGGAAATAGAGTACTAAAGGAAGTAAGCATTGACTTTCTGAAAAATGAGTACAGTCTTAAAGTGTTTGGGAAAAATATCGATATGGAAAATTTAGGGTTATCCAAATGCGATTTATCTTCAGCTGATGAATTACAGGCCTTATTCTATACATTGAAAAGAGTAAATCTCTGCTGTGGGTTAGAACTGACTAGTAAGAAGAATATACCCCAACACATAAAGTTGGAGCACACCTCCATTAGTGATATGACCCAGAAAAGACTGAGATGCAATACCTGTGTTGCTGTGATTGGCTGGTTTGTTCTTGGCAAAACATGTTTCAGATGCATTACATGCTTAGGGAAATTCCTCAAAGAGGAAACAGCTGGACCAGGTATTGATTTAAAAGAGAAAGAGGAAGATTTTACAACTATTTTAGAGAAAATACTTCCAACAGCACCTACTAACATGAACATTCTTTTAAAATCTCAGTATGATGCATTGCAAGTTAAAGACAGCAGACAAAGAAGATGGGACAGAAATGTTATCAAAGTGTGTTTAAATCTCTGGTCAAGAAGTCCTCGGTCATATAAGGATCTTCAGAGTAGTGGTATATTGATTTTACCCTCGGGACGACAACTGCAGAAATACAAAAATGTTGTAAAACAAGAGACTGGTATAAACAAAGATGTGTTTAGATGGATGGCAAATGTGGCTAAACAACATAACATCCCACCAGCAGGTTATCATGGTGGTCTTATACATGATGAATCGAGAGTCCAACAGGATCTGGTAATGAATTGTAAGGGAAAATCAGCAGAATTGATTGGTTGGATAGATACCGGAGAAGAGGGAAATGATATTAGAGTCACAAAATCTCAGTCCATAGAATGTGCTTTAGCTACTGAAGTGTTTCAAGTGTCCTTTTTAGGATTCACTGGGTTCAGATTCCCTGTTGCACACTATCCTACAGAGGGCATAACAGCAAGTGAAATATATTCAATCATATATGACATAATATCAGAGCTACAAATCTGGGGTTTCAAAGTGACATATATACTCCAAGACGGTGGAACACAGAATAGAGAATTTATGAAGTTGCATTTCAAGGATGATAAAGATGCTAGAGAAAAAAATTTCTGCAGTTTCAATGTAGTAAACCCTACAAAGAGGATCGCACATTCTCAAGACTTTTCACATAACATTAAAAAGATGAGAAATGCAATTTTAAGCAGTCGTAATGAGTCTTTCCACACCAGAAAACTACAGATAGGTTCTAACATCATAACTTGGAGCCAGTGGATTGCAGCAGCAAACTGGGATGAAAATACTAATTCCAGAAGAATCAACCACAAGTTAACCTTGTCTCACTTAAACCCAGACTCAGCAGAAAAAATGCGTAATCATTTAGCAGAAGAAGTTCTGGATTCCAATATGCTTCATTTGATGAAGGAGTATCGACAATCATTACGCAAAGGAGAAGAGTTGGATGGAGCAGTTGATTTACTAGAGCAAACTAGTCTTATTATATCCATTTTTAGAGATAGAGTTCCAATCACAAGCATATATGACAAGCGTCTAGGCACACTACTTTCCATAAGAGAATGGTTTAGATCCTGGAGAGAAGAGGGTGGTTCATCAAAAGAGAGCAAAATGAAACCCAGCTTAAAATGTCTAGATGATATGGACAGTCTTATTTCAGCCTTCACACAAATTACTAAAGAACATTTAAAGGAATTTCCTGGAGCCGGAGTATACCCATCTCGTTTCAATTCAGATGTTATTGAAAACAATTTCTGTCAGGTCCGAGGATTGCATAATGGAAACACTACCAACCCCACTTATGCATCATATCAGTGCACCATGAACAGTGTTATTTTGGGTCAGTCATCTGTATCCAGAGGTAGGAAATCAAATGCAGGAATTCCTTCAGCAGATCCCTTTAACTATCATGTTCATTTTGGCAAATCACAGAAACGAGTGAAGAGAGAACCACTGAAAACAATTGCTGATAATTTCCAGGCCACAGAAATAAAATTTACACCTCAATCCAAAAAAAACACTATCCCTTGGTAAAGGCACATCATTATCTCATCTGAACTTTCAGCTCAAGTAAGCTATTCTGATCACTCATTGTCCTTCTGTCTGGACCTACCTTTGAAATACAAATGTACCTGACCTATTCAGCATCTCCTGAATTATTCAAGGTAGAGCTTTAATATTTTGGATATAGATTTTTTATGGCAAGACCTATTTCATTTCATACTTTGACCTTATGACCTTGAAATTTGATCTACCAATTGAGAAGATGTAACCTGTTAAATATCTTCAGAACTATTCTAGGTGAGGCTTTCATAGTTCTTATGTAGATTTCTGAAGGCAAGGTATTCATATCATACCATAATCTATGACCATGATCTTATCCAGAACAGCAAAATCATGTTAGCCATGGTGGTATTGAGGTATCTCTGTTATATGAATTCATTTTCAGTTATGTTGACATCATTTGGGGCTAATATGGGGTCAAAAAGTATCATGGGAATAAAGACTGAAAAAAAGCATCTTTTTAAAATTGCAACAGCTGGACAATGATGGGCCATTATGACTCAGGTGAGCGATGTTGCCTATGGACATCATTTTAATTTACCTGCTACTTTCAATACTAGTCATATTTTTTACCTGGCATTTCTCTGAGGCACTTGGCATTCCACAGAAAAACATCCTCCCTTCTAGCCATTAACTTGACAGGTCTTTCTCCAGGTGGGAGTGGCCTCTTCATTCTTTGCAAAAGTTGCTGTGATGAACAGGAAAGGTCCCCACTGTTTGTAAAGATGTAATACTTTATTGATTTGATTTGGAATAAAATATAATGCATATACATATGTAAGTGTGCGTGTACATGGTATGTATATATGTATGTGTGTGTATATATATATACACTTTTTTTGAATTTGTTATTGCATGTAAATATTAAATATATAATCATGTGTACTCATTGTGAATTAATTAGTGAATGACAAAATTTGATTGATATATCAAACCTGGCAATCTCATGGATGGCCTGAACTAAGTCTACCTCCTTTTGTCTAAAAACATGTGTGAGGTGAATGTGGTGAAAATATACTAAAAGCTGACTTTCCACAATGCTTTTTCCAAGATCTCCATACTCTATGGTGGGGATTGGTGGAAGTTGGAAGAAATCTCCACTTAAGATAACCTGATATATTAGTACCAGGGTATATATAACATATAAATATTTACAGCAATAGAAACAAGGCCAGATGGAAACTTCATCATTTTAAATATAAAAAATGTATACAAGAATGATGACCACAAAACATAAAATGTTCTCACCTGACAGCCTCCGAAAGGTTTTGAAACATCCTTTAAGTGGCGAAAAACATACTCTATCTGTTCAAACTGTCTTAAACTTAGCATTGAGACTTCATCTATTAATTAAAGTTTTACATAATGTCACATTGGGTTTGTTATAATAATTAATGTAATAATGACAGGAATGAGGATTTAGTCATTAATATATTAATTTTTTTTTTCAAATAATTCTTAAAATTCCACAAAATATACATGGAAATGTAATACTTTCAGATATAAAATAAAAGTAACCCCCCCCCAACCAAAAACCAATCATGTGAATTACTTACCAATGACAAGAACATCACAGCGATGTATATTCATTTTATACATCTCAAAGCTTTCCGAATTTTTTATCAAGTCCACTAACTCTTCATTATCATACCTCCCATCTTTTAGACCACAAAATTTATGAATAGTGACAGCAGACCTGTATTTATAAAAAACAAAAAAACAATTATAAGCATATGGCATATTATTTAAACAGACATGAAGGCCTTCATTCTCATAGGAATACATATACATCAGAATTTATATGTGACTTTACACCCCCACCCACCACTAACACACACACACACTTAAATAGTTATACAATATATATATATATATATATATATATATATATATATATATATATATATATATACAATACACTGTACAAAAATTTGCACAGAATTGGCACACACCAAAACAATGATCGAAGTACCCCCTCCTTCTTTTCCACATTTAATTAGCTTCCATATATATATATATATATATATATATATATATATATATATATATATATATACTAATGTAGTGGTAAGGATTGATACATAAAAACTGAGATTCATTGAACTATAAAAAGCGTGATGCATTTTTTCCCTTACTACTGTCGGTACTGACCTGTTCGATGTTCGCAACAGTGATGCTGAGAGGCCTGTGGTACTTGTTATCGCAACCTTCTTTGCTTCTGAAAGATAATCCACGATCTCTCCTATACAAACAGATTTTCCTGTACCTGGAAAACCTGTCAGTAAGATGTTGTGGCCATCCTTCGCATATTTAAATGCTTCGATTTGCAAGCTTTGATGAGTGCTAGCAGTTGCATCCATATTTCGCGGAATATTTATTGATTTTATACCACTTGATATAAAGAGTCCCGTAAGTTTCCGAAAACCGGAAGTTGTCGTCTGAGGTGGAGTTATCTTTTCTTGGCCTAAGAGTTCATAACTGTGCAGCAAGCTGGGATTTTATGTGGATAAAAACTATTTACACTGGAAATATTTGGAATATTTTAGTCTTGATAAGTTCTAGGACATCATTTGCATCAGTGCATTCGAGGATTTGTGCAACTTTTCTCAAGTAAGGTGTTTTTTGACTTTGTTTACAAATCGTGTGCTACTTTCGATTCTTCCCTTGTGTATTTATATATGTGTGATAGAGAACAGAGCGGATAAGATGCCCCTGTGCCCCAAGCGATGCAATTGCCTGTGGTTTCATCACCTAAATTCGGCTGATACATAAAGTAAGTAAATAAGTATTCAAAGAGTGATTAAATACATGAAAATATTATAATATCACGTTAATTCGTTGCTCGTGTATATCATATCAAGGATACTATAGCTACTTACAAATATAAGATTGTTTTTAAGGTTTGCAAGAACAGGAAGATAACTCGTAATATACCTCCGTGCACTTCACACTTTATGACGTCACAGTGAAAAAGTACGTCACGGCGTACAGGTAGTGGTATCGTGGGTAAAATGGAAAATGTAATAATATTTCCTCGTTTTCTACTAGAGTGTGTTGTCTACCGCTGTCAAGTGTCAAGTGGTGTATGTGTAAATCTTTTTGACAAATGGTTCTCAAATGATAATTTATTAATTTTCCTTCATATTATAAAAGTCTATTTTTATGTATAGTATGCGTTAAATTAATTTTGAACTTTACATTGTTGACCTTGATATTGCCTCTAATGGGCATCGACATTTGGAATACAATTATACTCTCTTTATTGCTTAAGACATATGTCTTATCACACCAATTTCATAAATACATAATTTTTAAATGACATTGTATGGCGGTGTACAAATTCAAGGAAGCAACGGAGAATAACTTTTAAACACGGTTTTCTCGCAACTCAAGCGTAAGACATAAATATTTCCCTAAATTACAAAGTTCGTGTACATTATGAACACTTAATAATTGTACATATTTGAAAATAATACTTTTTGATATACATGTATGTATGACGAAATTTCTCGTAATGAGGGCAAATTAATATAAAGTGGTATTCGTCCTCTATGTCATTTTTACAAAATTCACATACTCTATTTTCTCTAAGTATATTGTTATGGCGGCCTGCTTCTATTTCAAGATTGTGAGAGGATTGTCTAATTCGATAAATGTGCCTTTTATACATATTAGGTATAAGTTTACAAAGGTAATACTGTAAAGAAAAGTGATCAATAATATGTTTGTAAATAATACACTTTGAAGAACAATTAATTTGTTCAACTAAACTTTGAACAAACATATCAGTCAACCTCTGTTTTATAATAGGAAAGAAAAAGTTAGAAGTTGCATTCTCCTGATCACACCAAATACATCCTAACCCTATCCCGTACAATTTTTGTTTAATGCAATGGGCCAATTTTTGCTACATTTTTTTCATTCTATCACATTTGTAATATAATTCATCGTAACAATTTCTAATTATACAATTTTCACTACGCAACACTTTAAACCAAAATTTGAACATTCTGAATAATCGAATCATTTTCATAGGTAACCTCCCAGTTTCAAAATACACCGAGGCAGAATTAATGTTTTTTCGCACACCTAAAACAGATTTTATAAACTTAAACTGTATCTTTTCTACATCTCTTGGCTACCCCATACTTCACAACCATAATTCAGAATACTTGCTATATATGTGTCAAAAAATGTCAATAGTGTTTCTGTGTTAAGGTAGCTCATTACATTAATTTTTTATTTAATGACTCGTTAAAACACCTCTTATGAAGTATGATTTCACCATCGAAAAAGTGATAGAAACTCTGATGTATTTTATATGATTTTTGTTTGTGATTTATCCTGGAATGATAAAAAAGGTACTTTGTTTGCAAATAAGATACTCTAAAATCCAAATTTCATTGTGATTTGATGCATAATATGAATATATAAGAAAACATGCCTAAACAACTAAGATAGATATTCCAATTTTTTAAATAAAAAAATATTTATGAAAATTGGAAACATTATTTGTTAATATTTTTTAAATGTACGGATAAAATCGTCAAAAAACATGTCAATTTCATAAAAGATATATCAGAGAAATATATTTTAAAGAGAAATTGAAATGAAATGGTCAAAATTCAGAAATATTACGAATTTTCTAATTTGAACCAAGCTCGATCGGAATTATAAAAAAGTAAAAATAGAGAACATTGTAATCAGTAAACTACATTCCCTTGATGTAAAAGGGTTTACAAATTCAACGACTTTATAAAGGAAACTAATTTCTTGATGAACAGTGCATAAATATGATTATTTTAGTCATTTCTATCAATTTTGATTGGGATCGATACTTTTTCCTCCAGTTTGAATATAGTGATTATATCTAAAATTTAGTCATTTCGTTTCAATTTCTTCTTATAATATATTTCTTCGATATATCTCTTTTATAACTGACATGATTTTTGAGGATTTTATCCGTAGATTTAAAAAATATTAACAAATAACGTTTTCAATTTTCATAAATATTTTTTTTTATAAAGAATTAGAACGTTTATATCTGAATCTTATAGACATGTTTTATTAGATATTCATATCATGCACCAAATCACAGCGAAATTTGGACTCGAGAATCTCTTATTTGCAAACAAAACACTTTTTTTTTATCATTCCGGGAAAAATCACAGAAAATGCATATAAAAAATTGAGAGCTTGTATCACTCTTTCGATGGTGAAATCATACTTCACAAAAGGTGTTTTAACGAGCTTTTAAATAAAATTTTGGTGTAATGAAGTACCTTAAAGCACATATTTTTAACTTTTGATTTTAATGAGGACATAGCTTTTCTACCTTGACAGGCTAACTGTTTTTGCGTAAAATTATAGTTACCGTTAAAGTTAAATAAAACACCAAGGTATACAAATTTAATCAACGACTTCAATTGGCTGACCATTCAGATTCCATTTTTCTGTATGTTTGATTTTACGCCCATTCCTAAAAATAAATTTTTTTGTTTTATCAACATTAACAGTAAAATCCCAGTCAGTTGTATATTCATATAACTCCTCTAACATATTTTATAGCTCATGTACGCTTTCAGCAAAAATGACCATATCATCTGCATACATCAAAACATACTTGAAGTTTAGTTATCGCAAATGTAATGGCACAATATCGTGTTTTAAAACATTGACTTCAAAATCATTCACATATAACGAAAAAAGGACGGGAGATAACACTTCTCCTTGTAATAGTCCTACGTTACTTTTTAAAACTTCTGACACCATACCTGCAGATTTAACACTAGATTTCATGCTTTGAAACATAACCCGAATGATGCGTAGTAATTTACCTCTAATACCATACGTGCTGAGTTTTCCCCCCCAATTTAATTCGATCAACAGAGTCAAATGCTTTCTTGAAATCTATGAAACAATATATATATATTTTTTTTTTATCAGAAAGCGTCATATTTATAATTGAGGACAGACAAAAATAGCTTCTGTTGTACCTATTTGAGGCTGAAACCCAAATTGAGTATCAGTTATTATATCATCGTTGTAAGACCGCTGGACAAGTCTTTGGTTTAAAATCGAAGTAACATCTAATACATGTACTACTACCTCTATGATTATTGGGATCTGACGTATCACCCTTTTTATGTACGGGAACAATTTTGGATTCTTACCATGCATGAGGAAAAAAACCCTGTTCTAAATATTCTATTAAACAAATTGTGAATAATAGGCAAAATATAACTCTGAAATTCAATAAAATATTCTTTCAACAGCAAATCAGTTCCATGAGATTTCTCTCGTTTTAATCTTTTAATTGCATCAAGTATTTCTTTTTCACTTATACATGTATCACAATCAAGCTCCTCAAATACGGATTCATCAATATTGGTAAAGCGTTCTTCTGATGGTGTAGGTGCTTGCGATACCAGTTCTTTAAAGTGCTCAAAGAAAATAGATGGATCAGAGTTTGGTCTCTTCCCTTTTTTCATTTCAAACTTTGAATAAAATGCCCTAGGATTATGTTTACATAAGTAGTCCAACATACTTCCCTCTGTCCGTTTGTGCTGACGCTTCAGTCTAGCTGATAGGACCTTGTATGCTTTTTTTCGACTGTAAAAGTTCCCGATGTGTGTTTCGCGTTTTGGTGCTATTGAACAATCAAAGGTCATTGCGGTACACATAATACATATATTTATAAAGTGACAGTGAAACACGTGTGTTTGTGTTGAATTCGGGTGGGTGTTTTGGGTATCGGTAGATCGATTTGCTATTTTTGAAAAGTGTTTTCGGGTGAATAGGGTGAGTTCGTGCTACGCATGAGGTAGCCACGTATAAGGTAGAATCTCGGGCGTTTACAAATCATTCGAAGTTCGTTGCTAATTTGCAACAGACTAACCCCCCCACCCCTCCCAGTATTGATGCATATCGTTTTAACTTTAAGAATTGTTGATTTATTTGTTCTATTTTCTTTTGTATAATGTTTTTTTTTATTAAAAAGTCAAATGAAAGATTTACGGCGGCGTAGAGAGGCCAAGTAAAAAAAAATATTATTCGTTCGGACGAATTAGTAATTCGTTCGGACGAATTAGCAATTTGTTCGGACGAATTAGCTATTCGTTCGGACGAATTAGCTATTTGTTCGGACAAATAAGTTATTTGTTCGGACGAATTAGCTATTTGTTCTGACAAATTAGCAATTCGTTCGGACGAATTAGCTATTTGTTCGGACAAATTAGTAATTCGTTCGGACGAATTAGCAATTTGTTCGGACGAAGTAGAAATTCGTTCGAACGAATAAGTAAATTTGTTCGGGCAAATTAGTAATTTGTTCGGACGAGTTAGCAATTTGTTCGAACGAATTTGTAATTAGCTATAAGGCAACGCCAATGCCGTAGTGAAACATCATAAAGTGGTGGTTGGGAAGCACAAAACTTAAATTGGGGCACATGCTAAATTGGGATTCAATTCCAAAATTTTCCATATAAACATCATGAAAATGACGACGGTAAATACAGTAAACTACATAGCCACCCCAACCCCTGAAATAACAAGCTAAAAATGACAAAAAAGTTTTTCGATAGGACAAAGAGAGCTCTGTAGATACATTTACATGTAGACATATATACATACATATACAGAGATCTATAAGGTTGTAGGGAGGGTTGGCAGCGGGTACTCGTCAGGGACGTAGCAACAGGGAGGGAGGGGGACAGGAAGGGCCTGGTCCTCTCCCCATTTTTCAAAAAAAATCTTCCCTTTTTTCTTTTTTTTACATATCAAAATTCATTTTGGTCCGGCTGACCCCCCCCCCCCCCCCCCCCCCCCCCCCACTCCTTTTTGGCTGGCCCCCAGCTTCCTCCTTTCAAAAACGATGCTACGCGCCTGCTCGTGTCCCCATAACACTTTCAAAAGTAGGGAGTGGGGACAAGAGTATGTTTGTGCCCCCTCCTTACACTTCTGGGAAATTTATGTTCTAAAATTGTTAGGCCCCTAATTGCTATAAAGAAAAATTGGTATAAAATTTGGATATCCAGATTTGCGTTGACAAAACTTTGATATGCTCTGATTGGCGCATAATTGCATTATTGTCGTCCTATACAAAACTTTAGTTTCTTATTGAATGTGTTACGCTCCGTTGTACAGAAAATTTTCATTTAATATACTTTTGCCCGGGGAAGGGGCGGGGGGGGAGGGGGGGAGGGGGGTTTGAGGCCTACCTCAAACTTTTTAGACTGAGCAAGGTGTAGGGATTCCCACAATTTTTAGCTTGTTATTTCAGGGGTTTGGGGGGGGGGGTTATGAAGTTTACTGTACTTACCGTTGCCATCTTCATGATGTTTATATGGACAATGTTGGAATTGAATCCCATTTTAGCATGTGCCCCAATTTAAGTTTTGTGCTTCCCAACCACCACTTTATGATGTTTCACTACGGCATTGGCGTTGCCTTGTAGCTAATTACAAATTCGTCCGAACAAATTGCTAACTCGTCCGAACAAATTACTAATTTGCCCGAACAAATTTACTTATTCGTTCGAACGAATTTCTACTTCGTCCGAACAAATTGCTAATTCGTCCGAACGAATTATTAATTCGTCCGAACAAATAGCTAATTCGTCCGAACGAATTGCTAATTTGTCCGAACAAATAGCTAATTCGTCCGAACAAATAACTTATTTGTCCGAACAAATAGCTAATTCGTCCGAACGAATTACTAATTCGTCCGAACGAATAATATTTTTTTTTACTTGGCCTTTCTACGCTGCCGTAAAGATTGATTTTGTACATACGTATTCATTAAAAAATCTGTTGTACTAGTGCATGCGAGCTCATCCTACATACAGGTGTTTGTGTTTTATTTAATAAATGATTTATGTTCGGTTGAACTGGTGAATAAGAACATAATTTCTCTTCAGTTCAGGTGTAACCCACGGTTTGTCAATGGGTGTTCTGCTCGAGTACACATATCTACGCTGGTTACTAGTTGTTCTACTTTTCAATTCAAACAAGGGTGCCATTACGTCAGAGAGTTTAGAAGTAAACAAATCCACCGAAGAATCAATAGTGTCCTGACACTCGACTTCTGGAGTTTCTGCTGCTGAATGTAAAGTACTGAGACATGTTTGACGTGCATTTCTTGCCTCATCAAGGCAATCTGACTTCCATCTGAATGTTCTATATGGTGCTGTATGACAATGGTCTCGTGCTTCTGTGTCCTTTGTTTCAGTCAAACTAAAGGTGCTATTTAGGAGATGAAGTGGAGCATGGTCGGACCATGTAGTAAAACTTGAGACTATATTTATCCATCAAATCAAAAATATCTGGTGTAGAAATGCAATTGTTGACAAGGCTACACCCTTTTCCTCCCACAAAAGAAAAATCTGTATCCATTTGTAACTTATGTCGTCCGTTTAAAATTCGAGGTGCACTGGATTTACATATATTCTGTAATTTTACACCGAAGTCATTTACAGTATTATTGGGATTTTTTTCGTACTGACAAAACACTATCCATTTCGTACGTAAGTAATTCGGTCACTTCCCTGAGTACAGAACTATTCAAAATATCACCTCCAATGAAATCGTCTCTGTTCACGGTTCTAGCAGTCATATCATCCAATGACATGACTTTCTCTTCACTCATATATGCTGCAACCTGCTCCTCAAGTTCTTGAAAAAAATTCACAATCACATAGACGATAAAAGGAAGAATTAGGGGTGGTAAATACACACAGCCTGTATATGAATCTTGTAAGTTAATCACGTGTTTTTTTTTTGTTTTTTTTTTAATTTGTAACCAAATAATTGTATCATACTGATTTTTTTCAAAGGATATATGTCGTTGAAGCGTCTTACGGATAAGGATCACAGCCCCTCCTCCATGTATACTCCGGCTTTTAAGTCTCGGGAAGTAGTAAAAATTAAAATCATCAAACTGTCTATCATAATTTTTTTTCTAACCAGCATTCTGTCAACATAATCAAGTAATATGTGAATAGGAATTTTTGAAAACTCAAATCATCGATTTTAGAGGAGAATCCACCATTTACATTCCAGCATATACGTTTTAGGAAATAAGTTTGATTGTGATTCTCCTGTCCGTTCTATTGGTCGCCGGTCTCATTGATGGGGCCCGGGAAATTCCTTACCATTTATAAACAGCTGGTCTTTGATTAATGAAGCCCTATGCCCCCTTCGCTTTGCTTCGTTCATGAAAGGGTATAACTTCTTCCGTTCTTCCTGTACCTTCTTGGGGTATTGCTCCTGGATCCTATAACATGTTCCTGACAGTTTTCTAACTTAGGATCGCACATTTCCCCTTCCCCTGTATGAGCTGAATTTTACGACGATTGGACGGGGCTTGTTACCACCGATTCTATGCGCGCTCTCTATTTCCTGCCCAATATCAGGAAGGCCTAACTCATCTGCACAGAAGCTATCTATCAACGTAATACAATATTTTCCCTATTTTCACCCCTGTATTCTGCTAGTCCAAAAAACAAAAGATTGTCCCGCATGCTTCTGCATTGCAGATCTGTTATCGACTCTTCTAAATTTGATTGGGCTTTTTCCAACTCTACAACTTGCTCTTTGACCTCGTCCGATGTTTTCTTTAGTGTTCCTAACTTCCTATTGTGTTTCCCATTGTACCCGACTTTTTTTAAGGCTACAGATGTATGTAAATATAAATCACTCTCAAAGCTATTCACATTTTTTATAACCCCGGAGAGTTTATTGTTGATTTCGTCTACTTTTGAAAGTTTCTTGTTAATGATTATAAGTTTTTCAAACATTGCTCTACCCATAATGGTCTTGCATGTGTTTCTGAATGAACATTTGAATGGACTGGCGGTGGCACAATATTTATTTTACTAGTTTTCATAACCTCTAATATTTCCTCCATTTCACAACTTATATTTGTACCGAAAGACTCACCACCTAAGTCTATTTCCCGTTTTCTTTGGCTTTCATCTAAATTGCAGTCAGAAATACTCTTGAATACGCCCGGTTCATCGATAATGACCTCTTTGTACATGTATATACATGTACAAGGAGAAAGTCAGTGGCTTGGCGCAGGTAAACGGTGATGATTGTTTGCTGATATTTTGAGTGAAACATTGAAAGGAAAGATGTAATTATCTGCGAATCTTGCAAGGGAAGTACGATTTATTTTGCTGGGGTTATACAGTCCCTAAAACGTTCTACTTTCCCACTTGAACGGTGAACGCACGCAGAGCGAACGGTGAACGCACGCAGAGTGAACGGTGAACGCACGCAGAGCGAACGGTGAACGAACGGTGAACGCACGCAGAGCGAACGGTGAAGGCAATTTGGTGAACGGTGAACGCAAAGTGAACGGTGAGCGCACAATGGTCTATTCATTCGGTATATTTCGGATTTTTCCCTTGGATTGTACCTACTTTATAATCAGGTAGAGAATATATATACGAATGTAAAAACTTATACGGTACCAATTTTGATGCACCAGATGCGCATTTCGACAAGTAATGTCTCTTCAGTGATGCTCAACCGAAATGTTTGAAATCCGAAATAACTATGAAGTTTTAGATCTAAATATAGGCAAAAACAGCGTGCCAAACAAGTGGAGCCAAATTCGTCCAAGGATAAGAGCTATGCATGAGGGAGATAATCCTTAATTTTGAAATGAATTTCTAAATTTTATAACAGCAATTAAATATACATCCGTATTTTCAAGCTAGTAACGAAGTACTTAGCTACTGGGCTGTAGAGACCCTCGGGGACTAACAGTCCACCAGCAGAGGCCTCGACCCAGGGGTCATAATGTAAAACTTATACGGTACCAATTTTAATGCACCAGATACGCATTTCGACAAATAATGTCTCTTCAGTGATGCTCAACCGAAATGTTTGAAATCCGAAATAACTATGAAGTTTTAGATCTAAATATAGCCAAAAACAGCGTGCCAAACAAGTGGAGCCAAATTCGTCCAAGGATAAGAGCTATGCAAATACAAATACATCTGTTTGTTTATTTTTGTGCATGTACTGGATGTATACTTCTCATGAAAATGATCGTAAATTTCACATCAATGCACATAACAATGATGGACAAACAAAAGAAAATTTCATCTGTACATTGTTTACAGTATTGCATATACAGATACATGTATACATGAAAACTAGAAACATATATTTTGACATTTTCATGAATATCGGTGCGTCATCTCGGTTTGCTAAGTGTAATGATATATTTTGATTTAAGATACATAGTATTTAATTTCTTAATACAAGAGTATAAATAATGCATGTGAAATAAAGATAGTCTAGTAATTAGCCCAAGAATTTACAGATGCACATGCATGACTTCAAAATTTACGAGCGCGGTCGTTTGAATTACATGCAATTAAAAAACATCCTGGAAAGGAGTCGAGCTAAATGCATTGAACAACCAGCACGGGTAGAACAGGTACATCATGTACATCGTGTTGACACTTGAACGCTTCTAGATGGTATAAAAGGTTTATTCCCACGTATATTTTGCGTAATTCACTTTATTGTAAATACAGGTATAATATATCGACCTGAGGAAATAACCCCAGAATTAATGTACGTACGTACAAAATAAATAGTGTGACCATGAATTTACATTTAGATTGTGCAATATTTGTATATTTTTGATGCGGATAAAACTGTTTATTGCACTGAACTATATGTATATCATATGTGGGGCAGAAATATACGAGAAATATTTCCTCTTTATATTAGAGACAAACGATTCAATACTTTTAAATTTGGGGAAAGGAGTAAATATATTTATCGTCTGATCGTAAAATACCTCCGTTTCTAAAAACCAATATTTTTGTTTTTTTCAACATTAACCGTTAAAGACCATTTTTCAGTGTAAATTTCCAATGAATTCAACATAAGTTGCAAGTCAGAGGCCGATTCAGCTAATATAACCATATCATCTGCATACATAATAGAAATAAATATAATTCAATTGTAGCTCGATGGGAGCATTGCCCTTAAGCAAACATTCCCTCTCACAGTCGTTTACGTACAAAGACAAAGGTAGGGGAGAAATTATCTCCCCTTGTAAAACGCCAATATTATTTACAAAGAAATCTGATAAATTTCCCTTTAATAGAACACATGACTTAATATTATTGTACAATGATCGAAGAATCTTAAGAGGCTTGCCTCTAATACCTGGCAGAGAAATTTTGTTGGTATCCTTAAATTTGTCAAGGTTTCGATATTTCGGGTCAAATAATAACAAAGATAGGAATTTTTATGACATTTCCAAGCATTTTTCAAATAAACCTGACTATGTTTTATATCTCTAATTACTTTAAATTTCAATGCTATGGCATCTTCTACGGAAGAAGTGATTTATTGCATGACCTTTGAAATGTAGAAATATTATGAGATCCATGTTACTCGACTGGTATGATCACGTTGGAATAAAACAGGGGTCTTCTCTAGCATATTTTAGAATATTCTTAATTTTGTTTAACCAAGGAACAACTGCATAACGGCATGGATTTTGTCAACATAAAAACAGATTTGTTAAGTGTAATTTTTACTAGTACAGTTTGTACATATGTATATAAGATAACTGCAGGTGTACTTACTGCATGAGTTTCACCCATCTGGGAAGATATCCTGCCACTCATGATACTGAAAAAAATGTTCAAAAGGATTATCAGAGCATGAATAAATTACCTTATTAAACACAACATCTTCAATGTCAATATAGAATTCCTGTGCCGGTCTATGGTTTAAATAAAAGGAATGTACATGTAAATACGGGACTTTCGAGATACGGATCCACTCTGACTTTTATCGCGCTTGATCGTAATTTGTAGGGCATGTCACTTCCGGATTACAATAACAACTAAGTAAACAAGCATGGAATACTCCAATTGCTATAAAAATTTTGTATTAAAATGAGATCTTTAAAAGAAAGGAATCACTACAACAATTTATAGGAAATGCCTTTTGATTAAATTATGTGAGTTGGCAAGGAAAATAAATCTAGGGAATATCTTGACGATATCGGTAAAACTTCACGCATTCCATCCAAGGATACGCGTCTAAATGCGCTTTGTTCCTTCCATCTAATTTACAATTAGGTACTAAGCACCAATAGTGACTTGGATCGCCATAACCGGACTGCGCATGGCTCTTTACAGACCGTCTGCTTGCGAAACACCAGTTGTATCGATGTCAACTTTGCCATACAATTACTTACTATTACGTGACTGCGGTGTATAAACTTCAAGTCTAATCGGTCGTTCCAGCACATCCCGAAAGAAATTCCGTGTTCTGTATTCGTGTTACATTTTCCTAGTTTTCCAGAATTTCAATGGATCTAGATACATGTGTATTATATATAAAGCACAGGAAATTTTACCTCATTTTATTTGCATTCCCACTTCCGTCCCTACCCGGGGTTGAACTCACGACCGGCGAAACACTATCTCCTAGCAGCATGTAACCAGCGCGCTTGACCGCTCGACTATCTAGGCAAGTCTAAAAAAAAAAAACTTGCTTTCGATGACGATGGGATTCTCACCACGCTGTCACACGCTACACAGTCATTGAGAAGGGATTAACGCGCTGGTTACATGTACATGCCGCTAGGAGATTTGGCTCCGCAGGTCGTGAGTTCAACCCCAGGTAGGGGCGGAAGTGGGTATCCAAATAAAGTGAAATTTTCTGTCTTCACTTAGGGCAGTTATGTTTATTTAAGAGTTAATTGCTATGTCGGTGCTTTATATAAAATATTTCAAATGCAATGTGTATCTTGTATGATCTTAAACTGTGTAGCGTGTGACAGCGTGGTGAAAATTCCACCGTCATCGAAAGCAAGGTTTTTTGACGCCTAGATGGTCGAGCGGTCTAGCGCGCTGGCTACATGCTGCTAGGAGATTTGGTTGCGCTGGTCGTGAGTTCAACCCGGGGTAGGGGCGGAAGTGGGTATCTAAATAAAGTGAAATTTTCTGAGCTATGACGAAACAGCCGTCGGGAATATTATATATACATATGTAAATATTGCATTGTTGTCCCCTTGATATTGGATTTAAAAAAAACCCACACATCTTGATTGATTTAAGGTAGACATCCATAGGTATTGATTTATCGTATGTGTTTTTGTGTCTAAGGTAATATTATCTAATATCATTTCAAAAATTCAGATTTAACCTTCATCGATCGTCAGTTTAATTCATATCTCTTGTTTATAAAATTGTTAATAAATCAAGAGAAGATGTGATACTACAATACTTGACTAATAAGTAAAACTATATTATCATTTTTGGGCAAAATTGAAACAGTTCTTTTTAATCAAACAAAGCACGGTAGGTAATCATTTTATACAGTATAATAGTATATTTCCCAAAATATGCAGAAATGAATTCGGAAAAATTATTCTTTTTTGGTCAACTTTTAGCTTGGCCCTGGAACTATACGACTAAGCAGAATGTTTGAACATTGCAACAAGCTATTACATAGAATGTACAGCATTATAAATGTCAGTTCTAAGTTCAGCGTCTTGCCCCAATCCATAGACTGAAGTCCGTAATGGCTTCAAGTGACTGAAAATTGTAAAACCGTCTGCATTTTCACTTATCACACCCATTTTGATCGGTGCAACTAATTACCCAAAAGGATTATAGGATCTCTAACGATCTAGAAACTCAAGTACTAATTTTTATCAATATTAATTTCTTATTGTACAGAACATTTGCTAATAACAAGTATTTACAAAGATAAAAATGTCTTATTATACCGATTTTTATCCAAACCACATTAACACTGATGTTTGACGATTTATACATGTACATGTAGTAATGATGTAGATTTGGGTAGTTAAAATGTCGCAAACCTTACCTTAAACAGAAACCCCTTTTAATACATTTTATCATCTTCGTAACTGATTGTACGTCCACTGTCCCAATTAGGCATTCAGATTTCCACTAAATGTAGTTTCTACACTGAATAGCTATTATCTCGAACTGGAGTATTTTAATCAAATATTCAATCCATATTAGACAAACCTTGTTTATTTCACTAAGAAAAACAACTCTATTTCACCTTGATTATTTTTCCAAGGTTAGAATGTGTTCCAGTCCATCGTCATTTGGGCTTGTTATTTTCACACAACCTCAGGTGGTTTGAATACATTGATTGCATTGTAAACATTGGTTGATGTTTTTTTTTTTTTTTTTGAAAGGGGGTCGTTTAAAAAAAGCTTCAGTTCAGAATTGGTAAAATTGTACACGGCATTTATTAGACCTACACTTCAATATGCTTCACTTGTCCGGGCTGCTCTGTTCATGATAATGCTAAACTTTTAAAAGTACAATAATCTGCAGCTAAAATTGCTATCAATTATTCCTATTTGTGCATGAAGAGATAATCTTTATTCTGAAACAGGTTGGTAAATTTTGAAAAATAGACGTTGTATTTAAAACAAATGATTACTATGATCAAAATCCATAAAAACAAGCATTCCAAATTACTAACGGGATGTAATTCTGAATTTCTAGGTATAACAAACGAAATGAAGATCAGGTTTTCGTTCCAATATGCAGATTATGATTATTCAAAAAAGAAAAAGAAACAACTAAAAAATAAAAAAAAAAATAAATAAAAAAAAACAAAAAAAAAAAAAAAAAAAACCGAAACCCAAACTCATTCGTACCAGATGCCGTAAAATATTTCAATCTATTAAATGTAAAGGCTAGTTAAGCCATCTGAATTGATTTCTTTCTGCAAAAGTCACAAATGAAAGTCACAAATCCACCACCATATTTCCATTTGGAAAACGTCATATCAACATTATTTATACGAAGCTGAGACACAACCGTTTACTGAACTTTGATCTACTTATGCTTAATATTATAAATAGTCCTTTTTATGAGGAAAAAACGATGAATATCATAAATTTCTTTTTCGCTTGTAAAAATTACACTGAAGCTAGAATTAATTTTGTCAATGTTTGGCTTGCTCAATATTGATACTTTGCTCTGGGTTTGTTTTGATGAATTTTTATTTGTCATCTTATAGCGTAGCATTATTTAAGTTATTTTGTCTTCTTTGGGGGAAATCAGACTTTGAGTAATTTAGCTTTGCAGGTACTTTGATGTAGAATGTATTATCTGATTTCCCCCAAAATCTTATGTTGAAGATTTCTTTCGTCATTTGGTATTGTAATAAATGACAAATTTTCAATCTCAATCATTCTTTGTTCAGATTTTTTATGACAGCAAAAACGAGCTACGGTGAGCAGAGTTTGGGTAATAGAAGCTGATAAACATAAATGTTGTTATGTGGTGGTGTTGCATTGCCTTCAAAGACAAATATGAATTATGTTTGTATTTTTGTTGCTACTCACAAATTTATTGATGTAATTTGCAGATTCAATTAGCTACCAATGTACGTGTTATCTTTTTCTTTTGTATTGCACTATTTGTTAATTCAGAATTCGTACTATTATATCTCTTAACTGATTCGATACGCTTAAGCTTGTTCTGCTTTTCAAACGAGGCAAGCTACTGACAAACAAGTTGATGGTACGTGGGTTTGAACAGTCTCGATTGAAGTCAGCATTTCGCAAATTCTATGGTCGTTATAACGATCTAGTTTGTCAATACAACCTATCATTGGGTCAAATGCTGTCTGACGTGTTTCATACCGATTGTTAGGCCGTTCTTAGCACACTGATTTTGGCTGCGGATGACTCCGTTTACCTGTCCAGGATATAGGGCTCACGGCGGGTGTGATCGGTCGACAGAGGATGTTACTCCTCCTAGGCACCTGATCCCACCTCTGGTGTGTCCAGAGGTCCGTGTTTGCCCAACTCTCTATTTTGTATTGCTTATAGGAATTATGAGATTGATCACTGTTCGTTATCTTCACTTTTCATTAATATGCATGTGAATTTGGTATATCATTAGGAGAGGGACCGCTGCGGTGGCGGAGAGGTTAAAACGTTCGTCCCGCATGCGGAAGGCCGGGTTTCGAATCCCGGACGCGATAGACTAAGTCGTTAAAATAGGAAGTGATAGTTCCATCGCCAAACGCTCGGCATCAGGTGTGAATGTCACGGGTCCTCGGGGATGATCTAAAAAAACCGGATGTCCCGTGTCACAGTAGGTGTGGCATGCTAAAGAACCCTCACTGCTCAATGGCCATAAGCGCCGAGGAAAGGCCTAAATTTGAAGCCCTTCACCGGTCTTGGTGACGTCTTCATTTAGATTAAATTTAATAAGTTTCATTCTGTAGTAGATCTAACAAGCTTTTAAGAAGTTTGTGTGAGAAAATAAAAATTTCAAATATTATTATACCTCAGTATGAGAATTCTATGCAACGCGTAATCTGATTGGTCTAGACGGTTACATACCAGGGATGACAAAATTTCATGTCTCCCTCTCAAACATCATATCTCCCTATTATATTTACCCCCTGGGCAGCCGCGTTAACTTAAAATTGGGTCTTTAACGACAAGGTAGACGAAGTGTATTGTAACGTCACAATAAGTCCGAGTCATTCTACTTTCATAGTTCGTAAGGTACAAAATATGCGGGTCTCTGATACATATATATCATTACTACAGTAACTTGATCCGAAGAGTTGGATCACGTCGAGTAGACAGACGCGGATCATCAGATCACAGGAGACGCGAAGCGATCGAGTTTGATCTGATGATCCGCACCTGTCAACGAGACGTGATCCAACTCTTCCGATCAAGTTACTGTAGTAATGATAAATTTATTATATACTCCCTTGTGCATTTTAAATCCACATTTACAAGATAATAAATGTAATCCAAATTATCAAAAACACAGACATACCATGAAATTATGTTTTGTGTACGCAGTTTCGTTTGTGACATACAATGTATAGATGAGCGGACTCCAATTTCAAATGCACGTTTGAGTCTTGCTTTGTTTCGGTATAATAAACAATTTATTGCATGAATGTTCGGGAGATATTAAGATTTATTTACCCTCGGGAAATATGATTTTTCTTGGGTGAATAAATCTTCATATCTTCCCCACTATCATGCAATAAATGTATGTTATTGTATGATTGAATAATTCCTAGCTCTCTAACTGGCTGAGATCCAACAATGTAGAAATCATACTACGTTATGTTTACCTGCACGTGACCTTCCAGGTGAACATAAGCAATTATTTTTTCCACATAGGACCAGAAATAGGTCGTTGAAACTTACAATTAAAGCAAAGAACAATCTTGAAAGGGTTTTTAATCATATAATAAAACAATTATTGCTGTTTTTGAGCCCTTTGGGCTCGGTGAATATTGTACTCCTCAGGTGTCTAAATCATCTTATTGAACTCAAAAACAGCAATAATTGTATAATATTGCAATGTATTCAGCTAATCATCTAATTAGCAAATACTGGGTCGAATGCTGTCTGACATGTTTTGTAGCAATCGTTAGACCGTTCTTCACATACTGATTTTGTCGATGGATTACGCCGTTTACATGATCAACATATTTGTCTGATGGCGGACGTGACCGGTCGACAGGGGATGCTTACTCCTAGCTAGACACTTGATCCCACATCTGGTGTGTCCAGGGGTCCATCTTTGCACTTTTCCTCATTTTGTATTCTTTATAGGATTTATGAGATTGATTACTGTTCGTTATATTCACCTTTGATATGTGTACACGATGTGTATCAAATTGTCAATCTCTGACATTATCAATAGCAAAATCCTACGACAATGTTACTAAATAACTCTATCATTTACAAAAAGTGCTAGTATTGTTATTACAAAGCACTTATGCGTTTCGATACAACACTATTTAGATTATGTTACAACGCACTCATGCGTTTTGATATAACACTTTCAAGAGTTTTCACTGCGCGTTTCATCCTTCCTCGTTTATTAAGTTTTATAAGATAGGCATTTCTAGATCCGTATTCACCGTCATGAACATTATACTGTGTCAATGTTATTTAAAAAGGATAGGGCGTTCTCAGTGACCATTTTGTTCACTATAATATCTGGACAATAAATTACATTGTATGTTCAAAATCAAAAGCCCGGTGCATTTTCATTAGATATCAAGCTTTAAAGTTGGGCTTTAGACATGATCAAATGAATTTCGTTACGCATTAGGCCTACTTATTTCTAATGAAAGGAAAACGAACAAGCCCACATACCCTATAATGAATGACAATGCAACACATAATGAACGACAACGCTATACATACAATATAACAAGTTCTTTTGCATTTGTGTTATACCGTACTATCAATATGCATGTAACTGGAGGGCACTACTCAAGTCATACGCAATATTTGTTTAGAAAAGAAAATATCAAAGCAGAAATATTTTAATTACTAGTAAAAATATATATGGTTTAAAACCGGTTTCACGCAAATACATGTAACTCCAAATAAAATATTTTAGCCAACTTTCTATATTCAGTATTTCTATATCAAATACAAAGTTACATGAAAATATGTTGAGCGGTTCAGTGGGTATATTTAATTTTGGCACAGGTGAAAGCGACATAACTCCCAGAATAAAAATCGAATTAGAATGTACATCAATCTGATTAAAATCAGCTCCTCGAGACGCTGATTTTGATCAGATTGAATACACATCTAGACAGCCTGTTAAAGTGATTTTCTTTTTTGATTTCAGAATGAAAGGTTTATTTACAATCTCGATTTAACTAAATTTTGTAATTAATAATAAGAAAATAAATGGTACATACTTTTGGGACGTGCGTGTAGCTGTCTTACACGTATTAATAAATATCATGATATAGGTCTCACGTCGGGTGTGACCGTTCGACAGGGGATGCTTACTCCTCCTAGGCACCTGATCCCACCTCTGGTGTGTCCAGGGGACCGTGTTTGCCCAACTATCTATTTTGTATTGCTTATAGGAGTTATGAGATTGACCACTGTTCGTTATTTTCACCTTTCATGAAACTGTGAATATCATTGACTAATGGAATTTGTAATGTACTTGCAGATCAAATAAAATATAATTTTGTGTACATTTATTCAAAGTTCACATTCATAGATGGGTATGTTGTAATTACAATAATCATTTGTAATACATACTTTTAGTGTTTTTCGCTTCAAGCCACGGAGAGCAGTGGACTTTATACGTAGCTTTGGAAAATCTAAAATATTCATAAATTGGTACAGCGGGATTTTACATTGATCTTTTTGTACCCACATTGTTTGGCTACTGACGGATCTTCAGGAAAATGGTCATCTGTGAAATATTTTGCACATAACCTTGAAGTGTTCGTGGAAACAAATCCCTCGCATCGGAGATTTTGTAAACATATTTTTGTTTTGATTTTGGGATCTCCTGGAAGAGGTACATGACCACTTCCTTCTGCGACCTAAAACTACAATTAAATGAAGCACACTGTGGTATTTTTCAAAGATATGCAATAAATACTAAGTTATAGAAAGTGCTTTGTTTACATCAAAGTGAGTCTTTCTGACGTCATAGCAAAGGGAGATAAGCCGCAATCACCGAAGATCATTTTCGTGATCGAGCACATTTGATCAGCTGTACTGATGTTATTTTGAATTGAAAAAAAAAATGAATAAAAAATGAATTCATGTTAAATAAACCTTGATTAATGAATTCCCATACATAACTCAATTTGTTCATGATATTGTTTTATGTGACCTTTAATTCTGTTCAGCGGTTTCATGTACATGTAGTTGTACTGATAAAAAAAAATCTGACCGAGGACAAATTTTAAAGTTCAAAAAGTGCATTGCACTCAAGAAAAGAAAAACAGAATTAAAATATCCTGCGAACATACATATCTATGTGTACATTGTAGTTCCTTACTAACTAGAAAGTTTCATGGAATTCTGTTGACTTAATGTAAGAGGAGTTGCGCTTACAAGAACAAGACTGACGGACTGACTGGCAGACGAGTAAAACAAGAGGCCCATGGGCCACATCGCTCACCTGAGTCACCTTGGTCCATATAAGAAGATTTTCCATATCTATTTGCATGTAAAACCGTTGTCCATATTATGGCCCCAAACCTACCCCTGGAGGCCATGGTTTTTGCAAACTTGAATCTACACTATGTCAGAAAGCTTTCATGTAAACGTGAACTTCTTTGGCCCAATGGTTCTTGAGAAGAAGATTTTTAAAGATTTTCCCTATATATTTGTATGTAAAACTTTGATCCTCTATTGTGGCCCCATCCTACTCCAGGGGGACATGATTTTAACAAACCTGAATCTGCACTATATCAGAAAGCTTTCATATAAATATCAGCTTTTCTGGCTTAGTGGTTCTGGGAAGAAGATTTTAAGAGATTTTTCCTATATACATGTATTTGTATGTAAAACTTTGACCCGCTATTGTGGCCCCATCCGACCCCTGGGGGCCATGATCTTAACAATTTATAATCTTCACTATATCAGGAAGCTTTCATATAAACCTCAGCTTTTCTGGCTCAGTGGTTCTTGAGAAGAAGATTTTAAAAGATTTTTCCTATGAATTTGTATGTAAAACTTTGATGCCCCCCCCTTGAGGCCCCATCCAATCCCCGGGGTCCATGATTTTAACAAACTTGAATCTGCATTATATCAACAACAAAAAAAAAAAAAAAAAAAAAAAAACAAGAAAAAAAACCACCAAAACTTTGACCCCCTATTGTGGCCCCATCCGATCCCCGGGGGCCATGATTTTAACAATTTAAAATCTGCATTATATAAGGAAGCTTTCATATAAATCTCAGTTTTTCTGGCTCAGTGGTTCTTGAGAAGAAGATTTTTAAAGATTCTCCCTATATATTTGTATGTAAAACTTTGATCCCCTATTGTGGCCCCATCCGACCCCCGGGGGCCATGATTTTAACGATTTAGAATCTGCATTATATAAGGAAGCTTTCATATAAATCTCAGCTTTTCTGGCTCAATGGTTCTTGAGAAGAAGATTTTTAAAGATTTTCCCTATATATTTGTATGTAAAACTTTGATCCCCTATTGTGGCCCCATCCGACCCCCGGGGGCCATGATTTGAACAAACTTGAATCTACATTATGCCAGAAAGCTTTCATGTAAATCTCAGCTTTTCTGGCTCAGTGGTTCTTGAGAAGAAGATTTTTAAAGATTTTCCCTATATATTTGTATGTAAAACTTTGATCCCCTATTGTGGCCCCATCCGACCCCCGGGGGCCATGATTTGAACAAACTTGAATCTACATTATGCCAGGAAGCTTTCATGTAAATCTCAGCTTTTCTGGCTCAGTGGTTCTTGAGAAGAAGATTTTTAAAGATTTTTCTTATATATTTGTATGTAAAACTTTGATCCCCTATTGTGGCCCCATCCAACCCCAGGCGCCCATGATTTGAACAAACTTGAATCTTCACGATGTCAGAAAGTTTTCATGTAAAAATCAGCTTTTCTGGCTTAGTGGTTTTTGAGAAGAAGATTTTTAAAGATTTTTCCTATATATTTGTATGTAAAACTTTGATCCCCTATTGTGGCCCCATCCGACCCCCGGGGGCAATGATTTTAACAATTTGGAATCTGCATTATATAAGGAAGCGTTCATATAAATCTCAGCTTTTCTGGCTCAGTGGTTCTTGAGAAGAAGATTTTTAAAGTTTTTCCCTATATATTTGTATGTAAAACTTTGATCCCCCCTTGTGGCCCCATCCTACCACCGGGGGCCATGATTTGAACAAACTTGAATCTGCAATATGTCAGGAAGCTTTCAGGTAAATTTCAGCTCTTCTGGTCCAGTGGTTCTTGAGAAGAAGATTTTTAAATGACCCCACCCTATTTTTGCATTTTGGTGATTATCTCCCCTTTGAAAGGGACATGGCCCTTCATTTGAACAAACTTGAAAACCCTTCACCCAAGGATGCTTTTGGCCAAGTTAGGTTGAAATTGGCCCAGTGGTTCTGGAGAAGAAGTCGAAAATGTGAAAAGTTTACGGACAGACGGACATACAGACGGACGGACGGACAGACAGACGGACGCCGGACAAAATGTGATCAGAATAGCTCACTTGAACCTTCGGTTCAGGTGAGCTAAAAACATTACACCCAACTCGTGGCGTGGAATATAATAGGTAAGACGCACTACGTTATGCAAGGGTGAAGAGATTAGAAATTTAGCTAATCCAGATAAAGTTCATAATCTCAAGTCAGCGAGATGTGACCCTGTGATATAAAAAAAGACGGTCGTTAGGATTAAGGGAGTTTTCACTCGACGTCGAAAGTTTTCTTTGAATGTTGATGATGTCTATGGGCAACTGGTTAAATTTTTCTAGAGTGATAAGTTGATATAATCTAGAAGTCTTAGGATACATATATGTATTAACCATTCATAATTCAGATATGCTACATCTGACCTGTGCTTTCTAGGCGAGTAATTCAAAATATTGGATTTTAAAAAATTATATTTTAAAAGGTTCAACTTGAAGTAGTTGTATTTACTCTACATGTACACAATTCAAGCTTCCACAAATGCTGGTTTGGTTTGAACACTTTTTATTGTCCAGATGCTACATCAAAGGGATTGTGCACGAGTTCATAAAACTTAGAACACCCCCCCTAAAAGATTTGATCCACGCATGGATATCCTATAGATGCACAGAACGGTTAATGATTTTAATGGTACACCTGACCTACGTATATATTTCCTTGATGATTGTGGAGCTATCTCTTGGTAATTTTATTTCCTTGATAGTTGTGCAGCTATCTCTTGGTAATTTTATTTCCTTGATGATTGTGGAGCTATCTCTTGGTAATTTTATTTCCTTGATGACTTTGGAGCTATCTCTTGGTAATTTTATCTGCAACAATGTATATGGTTCATAGTTAGCTGCAGAGCTGTGACTTTCTGGGACAATGAGGAAAAAAAAAAACCCCGGAAGCTACGGCTCCACTCCTTATAAAATCTTCGTTTTTCACCTTGTGTCAAAACGCTTTAGAATAGTTTCTGCTAGATCTCACTAATATTTCAATATTTGAAGTAATTTGACAATTTTGGTTCAGGTGTCGTATTCCATTCCATTGAATGAATGATAATTACATGTCACTCTCGAGTTTTTATGTGATTGAAACAATGTAAAGTATCTCCATGTGTCTATAAATAGACCTCAAACGTCTGCTACGCAATCTTTGACGATTTGCATATTGGATCGTCTTATGGTGTCTCGCTTAAGGGATATCTATGCTACAAGTTCATTTTAGTTAATGTAAATCAGAGATATGTATCATATTGATTTATGTTGTGTTTATTTCAACGCGCGCACGTCATTAATAAAAAAATATTACAAAGTCTGGACCATCGGAGTATAAAAGTAAACATATGTCTACTGACCATAAAGAAGTTTATTTATTTGTCAGTATTTGATTCTAAGGCATACAGGTCCCTCTCAGATACAATGAAATAAAGATTTCCGTCACTTTTTAAATTTAGTTATTTCATAGAATAAATGAAATTTAATAAATGTTTTTAATGTGTCTGTGTTTATTTATGCTGACATAAAACACTGTGTTTTACTTTGTATATCAGAAATAGTGTCCAAAAACTAGTTGAAACTTGAATTGTCAAGGAATATAATTATACAGCTAATTTGGGTTGCAAATAAGTGCTTTTCAATTATAATAAAATTAAAAGAAATGAGTATTTATTGAATTATTTTTGTTCAAAGTCATTGTAAAAAATGAACACATCTGTTACCAGTGCTTCAGAAAAACCTAATCAAAACTGATGCATACGCATATTACAACATCTGTCAAAATGAGATATTTCGTTGGAATAACATATTGATAAAATAAACAAAAGTGTGTAAGCAAAAAGTTTAATATCAATATAGAACGAAATCGCCACCAAACACCTAGTATTATAAACTGAATACGATTTAGAATTCTTCATTTTAATGGTAAATCCCAATGTCTGTTCGTAATAGGCGAATATATTGTCATCATTCTTCTAAACCTAAGTGGAGGTTGTTTGTATCAGTCGTCAAATCCGTCCGAGTTCAATGTTCACTACGTCATCGAAACCTGTCAATCTTGGATTGCCATATCGGCATCAAGTTATGGAGGTAAGCTAGATGGTTAACATTTCAGTAAACTAATTATCGTCTCAGAAAAATATCATTGGTGATTTTTAACAATAAGGGCTACATATGTATATACAATTGCTAAATGATTGATTCGTAGAAAAGAAATAGTGGGGAACGAGTATTATTTGTCACTGTCAAATGTACATTTTCAAATCATGCCGCCAGTCCTTAAGCTCCAATTTACAAACAAAGGAATATATGCTGTCAATATAAGCAACATTCTTCGTCATAAAAGGGTTCAGTCGTGTATTCCAACTTATTTCAAGTTCAAGTCTACATCCTGTATTTCCTACAGCTATACTTCTACTATTACATCCAAACTTTTTAATTATAAACAAACTTTGCAGTGCCTAGATATAGACCATCTTATACGTAATCCACCAACGTGTTCTTGTTCTTCATCTTCTTTCAACTATAGTCCAGCTGGACTACTGGTGATGTTGATATAGTTGAAAATGAGGACCTCAAATCACTTATTCTAAAAGGTCCTAAATACAGAGAACCCCGATCTTTTAATTGGCGACAGAACTTCATCTCTATTATGAATTCTGTCTAAGATTATGCCAGACGATGGGCTAAATATGAAAAAGAAGAACATGATACATTGTCAGAATGGGTTAAAAGCATAAGAGGAATATTAAAATCCCGCATTAGACATATGAAAACAAAAGCACGTACCATCTATCCTTCTGTGTTTAGTAAACCAGAAGTGATAAAAGAATTAGATAGGTTACATGAGGAATATGTTTTGGTTCCAGCTGACAAAGCTTGTAACAACATTGTCTTTGTTTGTAAAGCTCATTATTACAACTGTATTTTCAACGAACTTGACATTAATTCCACGTTTGGTAATCGTACTTATACTCCAACTGCCCTTTCAAAAGATGAAGTTCTTTAAAATCATGCTTTAGTTTTAGACACATTTAATATCCCAGTCAATGTGTCGAATGAATATGAGTTACCGTACCTATACTGGATTCCTAAACTACATAAAAACCCTTACAAACAAAGATACATTGCTGGATCCAGTAAGTACTCTACCAAGCCCCTACCCTTGCTCCTCACGAAAATATTAATAGCTGTGAAGGAAAAACTTCAAACTTACTGTGTGACTACATATGCCAGAAGTGGTGTTAATCAAATGTGGATTCTAAAACATTCTAAAGAACTTTTAGTAAACTTGAAATCGCTGAATTTTTCCCAAATCATTAACATTAAAACCTATGACTTTTCAACACTATACACGACCATTCCTCACGATAAATTAAAGACTAGACTTTTTGACATCATAGACAGTTGCTTCTTCAACAAAAATGGAAAACGGAAATGTTCATATCTAGTGATCAGTCATTCAAAATCGTACTTTGTTAAACACCACTCTGATTCCACGCACAAGTACTCTGAAGTAGAAATAAAAAATATGCTAGAGTTCCTCATTGACAATATCTTCGTGGTCTTTGGTGATCAGGTCTTCCAACAGTCTGTTGGAATTCTCATGGGCACGAATTGTGCTCCTTTGTTAGTTGACCTATTTCTATATTCATATGAAGCAGAATTTATTCAAAAACGTCTACACGAGAAGAAAAAATCTGTAGCTGTGGCCTTCAATTTGACATTTCCATATATCGACGACGTTTTGTTTATTAACAATAATAATTTTCATTCATATGTCGATTTGATATATCCCTGTGAGCTCGAAATAAAGGACACCACAGAGTCGTCCACTTCTGCTTCATACTTAGATATTTTATTGAAAGTAGACATTAACGGCAAACTGACAACTCAACTGTATGACAAACGGGATGATTTCAGCTTCTCCATCGTCAACTTCCCATATTTATGTAGCAATATTCCATTATCACCTGCATGTGGTGTTTATTTATCTCAACTGATTCGATATGCTAGAGCTTGTTCTGCGTATAGTCAGTTTTGAAATCGAGGTAAGCTACTGACAAACAAGTTGATGGTAGAGGGGTTTGAACAGTCTCGATTGAAGTCAGCATTTCGCAAATTCTATGGTCGTTATAACGATCTAGTTCGTCAATACAACTTATCATTGGGTCAAATGCTGTCTGACGTGTTTCATACCGATTGTTAAACCGTTCTTGACACACTGATTTTGACTGCGGATAACTCTGTTTACCTGAACAGGATACAGGGCCCACGGCGGGTGTGACCGGTCGACAGGGGATGCTTACTCCTCCTAGGCACCTGATCCCACCTCTGGTGTGTCCAGGGGTCCGTGTTTGCCCAACTATCTATTTTGTATTGCTTGTAGGAGTTTTGAGATTGATCACTGTTTGTTATCTTAATTCACCATTCATCAGTCCAGAGTAGTCGGAAAACGACCATTACTGTGTGACACATGAGATGGCCACGGACAGTATCCTTTGACATTTTAGAAGTAATGTCCGTTCATGTTTATTGATATCTTTCAATTCAAAACTTGACATGATATATATTTATTTGGAAAATATGAATTTTGATCCCTGGTTGCAGATTCACATATTTCAATGTGTGTAGCGAGTTAGTGGAATAGGCAGTACTACATTATTTTCGGAAATTATGTTTTGACATAAATTGAATAAACCGAACTTAAACTTGACACAGTAATTATGCATGATAACAAAATATGTCAAATATAGTTGACAAACGATTATTGCTTAGCAATATATACATATTAAGTCATAATGAAATTAATCTAGACATGTTTCCTTTTTCTCCTTTAAATGATCATTGAAGTTTACAATTTGGAAACTTTCTTATATTTCAGCTGATTTGTGATGGCGGAATGAAGACATTTTTGAAATAAAACCAGTTTAATTATATTTGAAGAAATATAAACAGTTAAATATTTGTTTGCTTTTGTTTATGTGTCATGTATTGATATTTCATGTTTTCTTTTCTTCTGTCAATGTGATTAAAGCATATGTAAAGGAAGAGGCACAAAAAGATATTAATTGTCAGTGTTATAAGAAACAGACATAGCAAAATATGATGATTGTCAAAGTGTCAAGAGTAATATTCATACAAGCCAAGTCCATATTAATACATGCTATTTATTATTTCAACTACATGTGTATGATTAGAAAAAAAAATTAAAGTACAGATTAATACATAATATTTATCATTTCAACTACATGTACATGTATATGTATAGAGAAAAGAATTTAAAAAACTCCCAGACCTAGCAGATATTTCTTAATTTTAATTTGAAATCTTTGTATGCGTATGATCATGTGAAAAAATAAAACATTGTCCTATTTATCAGTAATAACCATCACTTTTTTAAACCAGCAAAAATATAAAATAAATGGCAATTTCTTTACTAAGAAGTTTTAGTTTAATAAATTGTATTGTTTGAGAAAGAAATTTGCTTTATGAAAACATGATCATGATTGTTAAAAAGTCCTTAATTAAACAAATATGGAAGATATTGAATGTCAATTTAACTGGCATAACTCTTTGGTTACTTTATTCAAAATATGCCTTTAGCTGTCTTTTCCTTCTTATTCTCTAAACATTTAAGCTTTCCTTAAGTGTTTACAATAACATTATCTGACCTGTTCTTTCTAGATGAGTTATTCAAAAGTTTTGGATTTTAAAAAGTTTATTTTAGGAGGTCCAGTTTCAAGTAAATAATTAGTTATTTACCCTACATTCGCATAATTCAAGCTTCTACAAATGATGATTTGGTTTGAACACATTTTGTCCACATGTTACAACAAAGGATTTGGCCCAATATCTTAAAACTTAGAACGCCCTCTCCTAAGAGATTTGCTCCACAAATGACGGATATCATATAGATGCATACAACTGCTGGTGCATCTGACCTATATGTACATTTCGTTGATGATTGAAATATTTGTTAAATTGCTGGCCTATTTTCGGTAATTTTATCTGCAATAATGTATATGGTTCATAGCTAGCTGCAGAGCTATATCTTTCTGGGACACTGAGATAAATACGAGAGATACAGCGCCACTCCTTATAAAAATTCTACGATTTACAGCATAACTTTTTCACCTCGTGTCAATACTTTTTAGAATAGTTTTTGCTATATCTCACTAACATTTCAATTTGTGAAGTAATTTGACAATCTCTCATCGTTTTGAATGATAATTACATGTCACTCTCGAGTTTTTATTTCAATTAAACAACGCAAAGTATCTCTACGTAGCTATTAATAGACTTCAAACGTTTGTTACACAACCATTACCAATTTGCATATTCCAAAAATAATATTGGATTGTCTTATCGTGTCACATTTTCGGGGTGAAGTTTTGCTGCAAGTTCATTTAAGTTAATTCAAATCAGACACATGTATCATTTTGATTGATGTTGTCATGTTTATTATGACTCTTGCACGCAAAAAAAAAATATTACAATTGTGGACCATTAGAGTTTAAAAGTAAATATATGTCTATTGATCATAAAGAAGTTCATTTATTTGTCAATATTTAGTTTTAAGACAGATGGTTCCTTCCCAGATATTTGAAAATAAAAATTGCCGTCACTTTTTAAATTTAGTTATTTCATAGAATATATGTCTAAAACAAATGTTTTCAATATGCCTGTTTGTATTTATACTGTCATGATAAAACACAGTGTTTTACTTTACATATCAGAAATAGTGTCCAAAATGAGTTCAAACTTGAATTGTTAAGGGATATCTGCAGCCGTTTTGGGATGCAACAGAGTGGACTTCAATCATGATACAATTTCCCATGTTTATTGCATTTTAAAAGAAATGAGTATTCAGTGGTTAATCTTATAAATCATTTCTGTTCAAATTCATTCTAAAAATGAACATAACTGTTACCATTACTTTAGAAAAGCCTGTTCAAAACTGATGCATATGCATGCGCCTATCACTACGTCTGTCAAAATGAGATATTTTGTAGGAATGAAATTTGTATACATGATAATAAAATAAACAAAAGTGTGTTAGCAAAACTTTCAATATTAGATTGCCATAAAGTTATGGAGGTATATGTACGTTTGATGTCGGTTAACTTTTCAGTCAAGTAAGTACCATTACAAAAAAATAACATGGGTAGTTTTTAACGATAAGGACTACATTTGAATTCGAAGTTGCAATTGCTAAATGATTAATTCATAGAAAAGAAATAGAGGAAAAATAGTTTTCTTTGTCACTGTCAAGTGTAAGTCCAGAGTAGTCGGAGAACGGTAAAATATTTTTTGACACATGAGATGTTCACGGACATTATCCTTTGACATTTTAGAAGTACTATCAGTTTATGTTTTATTGATATCTTTAGATTCAGAACGTGACGGGATATAACGTTAGTCATAAAATATACGTTTTGATCCCATGTTGCGGATTCACACATTTCAATGCGTGTAGCGAGTGTTCGGAATAGGCACGGCATCATTATTTTCGGAAATTATGTTTTGAGATAAATACGGAACTTTCGGGATGTGCCGGAACGACCGATTATATTTGACGTTTATACACCACAGTCACGTGATAATAACCAATTGTAGGGCAAAGTTGACATTGATACAAGTGATGTTTCGCTACCTACCGTAAAGAGCTATGTGCTGTCCTACGATCCAAGTCACTGTTGGTGCTTAGAAAAGGCGATTTTAAATGCATATCATTGGATGAAGGGCGTGAAGTTTTACCCATATCCTCAAGATATTGCCAACTCACATAATTTAATCAAATGCATTTTCCTATAAAATGGTTGTAGTGATTCCTTACTTTCAAAGATATCATTTAAATGCAGGGATTTGATAGCAAATGAAGTATCCCATGCTTGATTACTTAGTTGTTATTGTAATCCGGAAGTGACATGCCCTACAAATTACGATCAACGCGCGATAAAAGTCAGAATGGATCCTTATCTCGAAAGTCCCGTATTGAATGAACTGAACTTAAACCTGACAGAGTAAGCATGCATGGTAATAAGAATACGTCAAATATAGTTGACAAACGATTATTGCTAAAATAATAGATACATATTGAATTAAGCAATGAATTTATTAATTTTTCGTTGTATGGGGGTACATGTATACCACGAAAAAAGACGGAAAACTGCGCAATGATACAACAGTTTTCCGTCTCTTTTTTTTTTCGTGGTATACCTACATCCAACGAAAAAAACAATAAATTCATTCCTTAGCATTTAATACTTTAACACATTGAGTTTATAGGATAAAACATTGTTTGATTTGAGTTGAATTAACGAGTTATCTTGGACTACACTCTATGTCATTTCGAGATGGGCCTAGTAATTTGTGAATACACAACTTTGAAAAAAAAACTAAATCCGTTAGGCCTAATGGCAACTTCTACGAACTGTTGTTTACTGTTGAGCAAACGGGTTTCTTGTGGACTGAAGAATGCAGTTTTAAAAGAATGAGTTAGAAACAAGTCCCGTTGAGAGAAAATTGCAAGAATTTTGCTGAGTGGAACTGGAATTAAGTGCAAAGTTCGATGTCGGTACTAAAGGAAAGCATGAGACACATGCATAATCAAGATGTGGGGTGCCACCGTGCCAGGAAGGATTCTCTTGAGGGTTGTCACGGCTTCCAGGTGGACAAGTTAGTGTTACAGAGGTTTTTCGAGTTTTATCAGTGAATTCATAAGCTGTTCTAACGTTGTACGGAAGCCTTGTTTCGGTGCCCACTCATAAACATATGCCGAAGTTCGAAACCATAGTCGTTAATGGCTACGATATTGCAGTATCTCTTAGGGAGTGTGCGGTGTATCTGGTATTTGGGTTTGTGACTATTCTCTTTAGAGAAGTTAAGAGGCATAGCCTTCATCGACTTCTTTTGTAAGCATTCATATTTTGATTCTGGAAAACGTGTAAATGCCGGAGTCAGTGACGGTTTATGATTCGACCGACGTTTCGACTCAGATGTGCCTGGATTTACGCAATAGACAACTTGTTTTCAAACATTTAGCACTAATGCACAAAACTGTTACAAGGAAATCAACACTTACTTTCTTTTAATCCATTTTCAACATATCCCCCGTCCTGGGTTTATGTTAACTGGTCTTGGGAGCTGTCACAATAGGGGGACAGTTAAGAGAAAAGCAAGTTGACATAATCAGAGTTGTGATTTAAACTCCTCTATGCCTCTCGACTTCTCTATAGAGAATAGGTTTGTGACATGAAGGAAGTTGTCGCAAGGTGCAAACTGGACTATTGTCACCCCCGGTTGAATACATTTAACTCTCAGCCAGGAATTGCAGAAGCAGACGTGTGGGTTTTTTTTGGGGGGGGGGGTGTTCTCAAATAGCCATGCTTATTGCATTTTGCATAATTATATATTATTTATATTTGATATTTATTTTTGTTTAATAAATTTATATAGATCGATAGAACTGTTAAGTCTTTCTTTTTAGGATTCCCTAATCTATATATATATATATATATATATATATATATATATATATATATATATATAAAGCACTAAATAATCACAACTAGGTACTGAACATTTTCGCCCCAGCCCGGGGTCGAACCAGCGACGTACGGCACCCACCGCCTAGCAAGATTGTCAAACCAGTGCGTAAGTCCACTCGGTCACAACGACTTCCCTAAAAAAGGAAGCTTTGTTATGCTCCTAAAGCGCTACTTATACACACTGATGCATCAGTGTGTATAAGTAGCGCTTGATGCATCAGTGTGTATAAGTAGCGCTTTAGGAGCATAACAAAGCTTCCTTTTTTAGGGAAGTCGTTGTGACCGAGTGGACTTACGCACTGGTTTGACAATCTTGCTAGGCGGTGGGTGCCGTACGTCGCTGGTTCGACCCCGGGCTGGGGCGAAAATGTTCAGTACCTAGTTGTGATTATTTAGTGCTTTATATATTAATTAATTGATTTTCACATGTATCGTTTAGATCCTAGGGGTAAACGTAAGGTTGGGTGTTATAATTGTTTGTTTGTGCTTTATATTAAATATTCTATACAATTGCATCGAGAGATCCACTCTCCTTATAAAATATCTTAAAACACTGAATGACACAGCGACTGTGTGGGATTGCATCAGTGTGTATAAGTAGCGCTTTAGGAGCATAACAAAGCTTCCTTTTTAGGGAAGTCGTTGTGTCCGAGTGGACTTACACACTGGTTTGACAATCTTGCTAGGCAGTGGGTGCCGTACGTCGCTGGTTCGACCCCGGGCTGGGGCGAAAATGTTCAGTACCTAGTTGTGATTATTTAGTGCTTTATATATATATATATATATATACACAAAGCAACCAGAGGAATCCCCAACATTCCAACAGAAAGTAGTCCCGGTCATTTATTATTTTTTCGGTAGATACGATATTCCAATAATTTTTCAACCAATGAAAAAGCGTGTAACATGTAAAATTGAATGATTTATCAATGAAATTAATCTAGACATATTTACCTTTTCTCCTTTAATTGATCATTGAAGTTTACAATTTGGAAATTTTCTTATATTTCAGCTGATTTGTGATGACGGAATTAAGACTTTTATGAAATAAAACCAGTTCGACATTTAATTATATGTGACGAAATAAAAACAGTTACATATTTGTTTGCTTTTATTCATGTGTCATGTATTGATATTTCATGTTTTCTTTTCTTCTGTCAATGTGATTAAAGCATTTGTAAAGGAAAAGGCACAAAAAGATATTAATTGTCAAAGTGTTTTAAGAAACAGACATAACAAAATATGATGATTGTCAAAGTGTCAAGAGTAATATTCGTACCAAGTCCATATTAATACATGCTATTTATTATTTCAACTACGCTGTGCATGTGTATGATTAAAAAAAAGTGCAGATTAGTACATAATATTTATCATTTCAACTACATGTATATGTATAGAGAAAATAATGTTTTTAAAAAAACCCAGACCTAGCAGATATTTCTTGATATTAGTTTGAAATCTTTATATCAGTATGATCATATGAAGAAATAAAACATTGTCCTATTTATCAGTTTTTTAAACCAGCAAAAATTAAAAACAAATGACAATTTCTCTACCAAGAATTTTTAAAATAAAGTGTATTGTTTGAGAAAGAAATTTGCTTCATGAAAACATGATTATGATTGTTTTAAAGTCCCTAATTAAACAAATATGGAAGATATTGAATGTCAATTTAACTGGCATAACTCTTTGGTTACTTAATTCAAAATATGCATTAGCTGTCTTTTCGTTTTCATTCTCTGAACATTTTTAAAAGCTTTCCTTAAGTGTTTACAATAAAATTAAAGTAATTAAAATACCAAATAAAATGTCCTAATATCTGAGCAGGACCTATATACATACTACATCAATTGACCTGCCTTCTGCTGTTAATAGTATAAATATCCTTGCAGGTTACTCATTTTATGTCACTACAATTGAGTTCAGTACCATTGCTTAGAAATATGTGCATTTAGCAGTTAGCACGTATTTTTGATGCTGTGCTTTATTTGACCAACCTGTTCTGGTGATGTGTGTAATTATCATTGCATTTTAGCTCACTTCAGTTATACATTGAAATGAGTTTTTCTGATCGCCTTTTGTTTCACTTTTTTACTTCATCTCCAAATCTACCTGAAGTTTGAGCCAAACTTACCACATAGCATCCTTATTTAAATGAAATCTAAATTTCATTCAAGCATAGTCACGTCTTTTTTTTTTTTTTTTTTTTTTTTTTTTTTTTTTTTTTTTAAAGATGAGCTAATCGAGATGTAGTGAACATATAGGGAGTCTTTTAAAGACCCACTGGACCAGAAAAGACAAAACGTATGTGAAAACGTCCTTAATAAGTATAGATTTGAAATTCTTCAAATCATGGCCCGGGGGTGAGATGAACCACAATAAGGGATCAAAGTCTTCATGGGAGTATATAGAGTGTTTTCAATGTGTCCTTATCAAGAACAGCATGAACTTAATCAGTCATATTAATATTTAAGCATACTCAGGTTGTGTAACTTCAAGTTTGCTCAATTAAGTCATGGCCGCGGGGGGGGGGGGGGTAGGATTGGGTGGGGCTACAATAAAGGGAACAATGTTTGATATGGGAATAAATAGGTAAAAACTTAAAAATCTTTTCCCCAAGTGCGACAGAGCCAAGATGAGACATATTGATATGCATGTATCTTTAGGAAGTGCGGGTACCAGTTTTCTCAATCTGAGGCTCTCAAGTATAGTGTGGGACCATGATAAGGAATCAAAGTTTTACATCTGGAAATTTAGAGTAAAAAGTTGTTCAGTTTTCCCCATATAAACAGCTAAAACATGATTAATCATGTTTAAAAGACAAGTATCCCCAGGTAGTGCAAATTCAAATTTACATTTTTAAACTCTTATTCTCAGGGTCATGATTAGTCATATTCTAACATACAAGCATCTCAGGTAATGAAGATTCAAGATTCCTCAACTCAATGCTTAGGGGGTAGGTTTGGACCACAACATGGATTCAAAGTTTATTATGAAATTTCATCTTCCTCAGGTAGGTCAGATTAAAACTAGTTTAAATTGTGATTCTTGGAGGTGGAGGTGGGGATGGACAAAAATAGGGGATCAATATTTTACATGGAAATATATACACGTGAAAGGTGAAAATAACAAATGTGGTCAATCTCATGATTCCTATAAGGAATGCAAAATACAACATCGTAAAAATAGAGACTTGGGCAAACACGGACCCTTGGATATACCAGAGGTGAAATCAGGTGCCTAGGAGGAGTAAGCATCCCCTGTCGACCGGTCACATCCGTCGTGAGCCCTATATCTTGATCTGGTAAACGAATTTATCCGTAGTCAAAATCAGTGTGCCAAGAACGGCCTAACAATCGGTATGATAAAAGTCATACAGCTTTGACCCAATGATATGTTGTATTGACACACTAGATTCTTATAACGACGATATAATTTGCAAAATGCTGACTTTAAACGAGACTGTTGAAACCCCTGCACCATAAACGTGTTTGTCAGTAGTTTGCCCCAATTTAAAAACTGATCATACGCATAACATTCCTTGCGTATCGAATCAGTTGAGAAATAAAAACACCATATGCAGGTGATAATGGAATATTGCTACATAAATATTGGAAATTGACGACGGAGAAGCGGAAATCATTCCGTTTATCAGAGAGTTGAGTTGTTAGTTTGCCGTTAATTTTTATTTACAATAAAATATCTAAGTATGAGGTAGAAGTGGACGACTCTGTGATTTCTTTTCTTTCGAGTTCACAGGGATATACATGTATCGAATCGACATATGAATGGAAATGATTATTGTTAATAGATAAAACGTCGTCGATACTAGTACATGTATATCAAAATGTGGCATTGAAGGTCAATGCAAGAATTTTTTTTCTCATGTTGTAGTTTTTGAATAAATTCTGCTTTATAAGAATTTAAAACCAGGTCAGTTAACATAGGAGCGCAATTCGTGTCCATGGGAATTCCAACAGACTGTTGAAAGACCTGATCACCAAAGACTACGAAGATATTGTCAATGAGGAACTTCAGTATATTTTTAATTTCAACTTCAGAGAATTTGTACATGCATATATTGAAAATCCTTAAAATTATTCTTCTCAAGAAGCACTGGCCATGATTAGTCATATCAATATGCAAGCAGTTCAAGGTAGTGCAGAGTCATATTTGATCAAATCGTGGTCCTGTGGTTAGGGTGGGACTAGAACAAGGATTCAGAGCTGACATGATAGTCTATGTAGGACACATTAGAAAAATCTTTCTAAAAGTCGCAGGACTACACCAAATCATATCAATGTGCAAACATTCTCAAGGAATGTTGATTGATTTTTTTTCTCTTTTTTTGGGTAAATTATGGACCCAAGATTACCGTTGAGCTAGAATCAGGGACCAAATATAGGAAGAAATCTTTAAAAGCCTGTCCAGAGGAAGACCAAGTTAAGATATTGATTTTGAAGTATTGTTATGCTGTGTGGATTCAAGGTCCGTTAAACATGCCCTGTGGGGTTAGGGTGGAGTTATAATATGAATTAATTTTCCCCTGTGGGAATAAAGAGGGTAAACATACTTTTAAAGAACAATAGGACAATGTTGTCTCAGGTGAGCGTTGTTTCTTATGGACCTCTATAGCTAGTTTGGTGAATTTGATTTAAACAGTAATTTATCATGATAAATCATAACGGGATCAGACAGCAGGCACTGCCTATATAAATCACTTCCTTAAAGGTACAAGGTCATACAAACATCAGAATATATACATATACGAAGGATTCAATGATTTGAACATTGCAATAATGTAGGTAATTTATTTGATGGCAGCTTATAATTAAATGTACAACATTTGTATATTGTTGAACATGTATGAATTATTAAATAGTCTAGACTCTTGTAGGTATACATATTATAAAGAAGATAGGGAAAAAAGAAACATGAAAAGAAAGAAAAACTAATATTGGTTCTATGACAATAAAATGAAATTGGTTACACAAACCCCTTTTTGTAGACAGATTGAATTTTTGCACAATTTTAAATATTACAACATTGTTCGGTTTACTGTGTCATGTTCTTTTTGTAATTTTCAATAAAACACAATTGATTTGGTATAAAATTAATATGCAGCACCTTAAAACAAAATTTATTACTAAAGATACCGGTAGTCGGAACCAAAGTTTAATAATTGCGCGTAGAAGAGTTTGTTTTGATTATTTGCTCGTTTAATGATGTTTGACATCTCTTGAAAACCTTTCATTCATATGCATGTAGAAACAGCTACAAAACTTGAGATGTAGGTTTTACATTCTTTTTATTAAAGTTTGCAATGTAATGTTTAACGTTTTCACCTGTCAGTGTGTGGGCCTATGATACAAATAAACCTGGAAAATTGATTAACTTTAAAGCTGATGCATGACTGGGGCATCGCTGCTTCGACTTACAATCACTGAGCAAATTGAGCAAGCGCTCACTTTTAAGTAAAAGGTGATCTAACGATAAGTAATGCGAACATGGACAAAGTGTTTTATAGATGTAGATGTACATATTTTGCATAAAAAGTTTGTGCAATTTTCTCATATATTTTGTCGGGTTCCCAATCATTTTTGTTGTATTAATATTTTTTTTCGTTTTCTCACAAATTGCACAAATCAAACGGACTGTCAAAACTTTTCAAAGACAATAGTTTTATTGTTAATGAAATTACACAAACACGCACAGACACACAATAATAAAACTGCCTTGGCGCACACAGCCGGTTCAATTGAAAGGCGGAAAAATATTATATTACTATGCATTGTCAATGGATTTTAGTGTCGTTAACAATAGTACAAAAAGTGCAAAAAATATTAATGACCTAATATGCTAACGGGAACAATAATTTGACGATCCACAGGTGTGAAAAAAAATTGAATCGGTTTTATTGGTTAGTTATGTACTTTTTGATTTTCCTGTTTTTAGAATGACAGAAAATTGTTCGATTTGGTCAAATGCTAGAATATTACAAAGCGGTTAATAAAGGAAGCGCCTTTCTTACATTTATAGGGCGTGTTTTAATTTCATTATAGTGCAAGCTGGTTCGAGTACGACAGGTCGTTGACACTGCTTATACATATATTTACTTCCAAGCACCAATTTACAAACATGAGTTGATTTTTAGACGTTAATGGGTATCACATAATGACCTATCATTTAGGGATAGTTATTCCAGCTCTCGTTGATTTATAACAGAAGTACTTTTCTTTATCATGACTTTACATTTTAATTAACAACAAATTATACAACAATAAACTGACTTGCCGAGTGACTGTCAATGTCTTGTCCTAGAGTTTCCTTAAATATCCCAAGGACTACATCTCGCTCCAGACTGCTATGGAGAGTTGTTTCCTCTCTCCGGTGGCGAGGAAGTTCATTCATCTTGTGCTCAAGGCTACACTTTTATCTGACCGATACCTGGCGCCTGTACATCTACACAGACTGTGTACAGGATGAAGACCTGTCAATTACCCACGTACAGTATAATGTCAATATAGATATACAATTTACACACACAGTGGATAAACATGTACATGAAAAGTGAAGATAACGAACAGTGATCAATCTCATAAACTCCTATAAGCAAATAGAATATGACGTACACATAGCATAAAAATGCTTTACTACATTTTACCTCTACGGTAACAAGAACTTTTATGGAAAGTAGGGTATAACAAAAATGACACAAACAGGCTACCGTATTGGACCAAAATAAATAACTTGTACATAGTTGTTAATGTCAACCAGCAAATAGAGTTAATGTTAAATGATTTCAGAAATTCCGTAACTTGGTGTTTTATTAAGATATTTGCAGATCTATATAATATTTACTTAAAACAAATGTAATTAAGGCTTACCTCAGAAAAGCAGGGCCATAGACATGTGTGCATAAAGATTGTTTTAAAAAAGGCTGGGTTGAGATAGCCTCACTGGTTTGCGTAATAACTGGAAACAAAATCAGATAAAAAGAAGTAAGAAGCTTGTCCAGTACTTCAAGGTATTGTTCAAATGTCTTTTTGAAAATAATTTTCATCGTTAAAAAATTGCTGGCACTATAACAAACCAAAGGACATAACTCTAATTTGAAAAAAAAATCTTTACTTGTCCTGAAAGCTGTTTTTGACTTAGCTGTGTCTGTCAATTTTATTTATTTGATAAGTCAATTTTGGAGAAGTATTTTTGACCTGCAAGTTTTGCATACATTTCATTTGCGTCTAGTATTAGCTAATATAAAATCATTGTTTGTGTTGAGTGATCGAAAGTCTATACAAAATGATTGATGCCATGTTTCTTTAGAATAATAACTATTGGTGAACAAGAAAACTGAGAAGGTTCAATGATTTTCAATTTTAACAGATCGCTTATCTATTTGTTGACTGTCTCTTCCAAAGTAAAGGGAATTGAGCGGGTTTTAATGTGTATTTGCTTTTCGCTTACCATTCGGACGACATCTTATTAAACATTAGTACTTCATGGTTTGTCTTCTAGAACGTAACCAAGTTTGGATACAATACATAGGAGTCATTGCCTTTGCGTGGTCGATAACAAACCGTTGATTTCCACCTCTGCACATCAACTGAGGTTTAATTAGGGATATTCCTCTAACTGTCCTTCCTGTGTTGGATCTGTCACACAGTCCATGATCATACATGTAGCATTCACTACAACAAATGCACTATCGTCAGTTACAATATAAACACTTTCAGAATGTGACTTTTCAACATGCTTTTAAAAAAAAGATTTATGTGAAAGGTGAAGATAACAATCTCATAACTTCTGTAAGAAATACAAAATAGTGAGGTAGACAAACACGGACCCCTAGATATAGCAGGGGTGGAAGTAAACACCCTCTGTCGATCGGTCATACCCACCGTGAGCCCTATATCTTGATCAGGTGAACGGAGTAATCCGTAGTCAAAATCAATGTGCCAAGAACGACCTAACAATCGGTATGAAACAAGTCAGACAGCATTTGACCCACATTGTATTGGCAAACTAGATTCCCATGACGACCACAGAATTTGCGAAATGCTGACTTTAAACGAGACTGTTGAAACCCCTCTACCATCAACGTGTGTGTCAGTATCCTGCCTTGATTTATAAACTTATAATATCCACAACAAGCTTTTGCGTATCGAATCAATTAAGAAAAATAAACACCATATGCAGGTGATAATGGGATATTGATACATAAATATGGGAAAATGAAGATGGAGAAGCTGAAATCATTCCTATTGTCATAAAGTTGAGTTGTTAGTTTGCCGTTAATATCTATCTTCAATGAAGTATCTAAGTATGAAGAAGATGTGAAGGACTCTGTGGTGTCTTTTATTTCAAGTTCACAGGGATATATCGAATCGACATACATGTGCATGAATGAAAATGATTATTGTTAATAGATAAAACGCCGTCGATATATCTAAATATAACATTGAAGGCCACAGCAAGAGAATTGTTCTTCTCACGTAGTATTTTTTGAATAAACTCTGCTTCACAAGAATATAAAAGTAGGTCAGCTTACAAAGGAGCACAATTCGTCCCCATGGTATTTCCAACAGATATAGCGCTACTTTTCTCTCTATTTCCAACTGATAGTATACATAATTCATGTTCTTCAAAACCTCAAAAGGACCTTTCAATTGTAGAATCAACTTACTGTAGTTTGTAAGCATTAAAATAAAGGACGTGTCACCAACCTTTAAATACCCGTTTGTAGCTTTCCTATAGTAATATGTATTGTACTTGGAAGCCAATCTTTTAACATGTTCTTTTGCCAGTAAAACAATTGAATGTAATTCATTTTTTAAAGCTCTAATGCATACTGATATGTTGTTCGCATGTTTGGATCTTCTATTTTCTAAGCATAAAGTTCTTTTAAAGTAGAGATAGGACTGCGGACTAACCTTCCATAGACAAGCTCAAAACGAGAAAATCCCAAGCTTTCATGTGGTAACTCCCTAACCAAAGAGAACTGCATGTAGATACTTATCCCAGTCTTTAGGCGTCTCTGCACAAAGTCGTTTTAGGATTTGCTTTAACGTGTCATCAAAGTGTTTAACTTATCCATTGCAGGATGTTTCGTGAAGTGTAGTTACCCACTGCTTCAGAAAACTGAGAATTGGACACCCATGTCAGTTGATATTTCTCTTGGTATACATACCCTGGATAATTTCATTAGCGCTTCTGCGATTCTATCTGTCTCTATGCTTGGCAATGCTATGACTTCCGGATAACGACTTGAATAATCTACTTGAATATACTTGTTACCTTTGTCCGTTACACTGTATGAATGACCAACTAAATCGACTGTAACTCTTTGAAATGGAACGTCATTTAACACCGAGTATACCCCCAACATGCGCGGTGCAGGCTATATTGTAACCGGGGTGTAGGGTATCGAAGCTGAAACATACATGGTTGAGGTTCGTTTTTGCATAATATCTCAATTTATGGATATATTTCGCAGGAAAGCATATGGTTAGGGAAGAAAGCATTAATTCAGGAATATATGAAAACAAATATATCTAAAGGGTGTTAAGAAAATTCGTTCCGTTTGTAAATTAAAAAAATGAAATAGAAAAACGAAATATTTTTGTTTCAAATTTTTACTGGTAACACTTTAGAATTTTTGTTTCATTATATCGGTAGTAATCATTCCCTATGTGCACTCTCTCGTGTTACTATGGAGTGATGTAAACACAATGTCTATTACGTCATGAAATGAATATGCCGAGTTCGTTGAAAAAGCAGACGTCCTGTACAAGTGTCGATACAATTAATGAACGAGCTTAAACTTTGGCTTTATTGGATGCAGGATTAAGTGTGAAGGATGTGGCTAAGGAACTGTGTAAAAGTGAGCGATGGGTAACAAAGTGGAGAAGAAGGCGATGGCAAAATAAACAACTAACCGATCAACCGAGATCCGGTCGGCCATCGAAAATAGTGGGGGTAGTAAAGAAAAAAGTGGAGAACATAAAATACAAAAGAGGAAAATCAACATGAAAATGCAGTAAGGAACTTAAGAACTCAGGATTTAATGTAAGTCATGTAACTGTTTATAATTATTTGCGAAAAGTTAAAAAATGGAAGGCATTTAAAAGATCGAGAAATCAACTACTGACAAAACAAAAAAAAAAACAAAAAAAACCCCCAAAACAAACAAACACCAGAGGCAAAGAAATTGAAATTTGTTCGTGATCACAAGCATTTGACGGCTGCAGACTGGGAAAACTACATCTTTAGTGATGAATCTACAAAATATTTGTTTCATGTTTCGAACCGACAGGACGATGTTGTATGGGGCTGTCAGATGAGGTTCCAGACGTAAGCTGTGTCAAGTCAAGCACTAAAGTCATGATATGGGGTGCGATGGGAGTTCAGGGTTTGTCCAAACTTCACATTGTTCCAGCTGGCAAAACTATTAATGCTGAATATTATGTGTATAAAATTCTTCAAAAAGAACTAAAACCTGCTCTGAATCGCCAGAAAAATAGTGGTAGGATTGACGAACGAAAGTTGGTTCAATATTCAGGACACGCTACGTTTGTTCAAGATGGAGCGACACCTCACACTGCCCTCCTAACACAAAGTTGGTGTGAAAATGATTTATCAAACTTTATTTCGAAAGAAGAATGGCCAGGTAATTTCCCAGACCTAAATTGTATAGAAAATCTTTGGAGTATTCTGAACAGCGAGGCCTACAAGGATCCGCGCCCAACAACAATGAGCCAATTACGCCGCCGACTTCAACGTACATGGAGGGAGATACCTCAGAAACATTTGAGTTCTTTAATTCATGCAATGCCAAAGAGAATTAAAAATGTATTGAAAACAAAGGTGGACTGTCTGGTTATTAAAAACATAATTTTTTTTATATGAGTTGTTTATAAATAAGTTTAGGCATGATGTGAATCATGAACGAATTTTCTTAATACCCTTTACATTACACTTTGTAGGTTTGGCACAACCACGTGTCTAAGATCAAATATCAGAACAACGCTTTATTTTATCGTCACCTTTGTGTGACCAATAATTATATGTTATCTGTTTAAGTTTATGCATATGCTGTCAATGAATAAAACCAATCGTATTCAAAGATATCGACGACAAATTAATGTTTTGCATGGGGTGTGTGCTACATGTTGTGCACGTGATGTATGCTACCAAATTTCTTTTACAGATAATTAGTTCGGAATATTCAATTTTAAGTATACTGATTGTAGTATAGTACTTCTATTTGTTGTTTTATATAAGAGTACATACATTAATACACGTACTAGCCTAGTTTATTGATTGAAACGACTTACGTTTTATACATACATCTGGTTTCCAGAACTCCTCTGACATTTAATACAATAAAAAAAAATCATCTTTTGAATAATGATTGGTGGTATCTTGTAGATGTGCAATAAGCTTTCGGAATTTTTATTTTACCCTAGAACCCGAATGGGAGTCCAAAAACAGAATTCTTTTCTAGTTTTTTCTGGTTCCCAGAACTCTTACATTTTACGCATTATCCAAATAATCTTTTAGAATGTAATTTGTGCTGCCCTAAAGATGTACAAGAAAGTTTCAGAATTTTCATTTTCACCCTGGGGCCCAAATGGGACTCGAAAAACGACGTTTTTGTCTAAAAGGAAAAAAGTAAAATCGGTCCAAAACTCCTTTTACATTTTACACAGTACCCAAATGATCTTTTGGAAGGTAATTGGTGGTGTCATACAGATGTGCAATAAGGTTTCAGAATTTTCATTTTCACCCTAGGGCCAAAATGGGAGTCGAAAATGATGTTTTTGTGAAAAATATGTGGTTCCCAGAACTCCTGTAACATTTTATGCAGTACCAAATTGATCTTTTGGAAGGTAATTGATGGTGTTCCATAGATCACTGTTCGTTATCTTCACCTTTCATATGCAATAGGGCTTAAGAATTTTCATTTCACCCTGAGGCCTAAATGGTAGTCAAAAGCAACGTTTTTTTTCTAAAAAAACCCACAACAAACCAACAAACCACCCACCTGTTTCCCAGAACTCCTCTAACATTTTACGCAGTACGCAGAACACGTCCTTGCGTATCGAATCAATTGAGAGATATAAATACCACATGCAAGTGATAATGGAATATTGCTACATATATGTAAAAATGGGAACTTGACGATAGAGAAGCTGAAATTATCCCGTTTGTCATAAAAATGAGTTGTTAGTTTGTCGTTAATATCTATTTCCAATAAATATCTAAGTATGAAGCAGAAATGGACGACTCTGTGGTGTCTTTTATTTCAAATCGACAAATTAATGAAAATTTTCATTCTGGTGTATTTTATTGATTGATTAAATATTGTTTAATGTTCCTCTTGAGAATCTTCACTCATATGGAGACGTCACCATTGCTGGTGAAGGGCTGCAAACATTAGGCCTATGTTCGGAGGTTACGACCTTTGCGCAGGGAGGAATTTTTATCGTGCCACACATACTATGATCCGGTGCCTCGGTTTTTGTGGTCTCATCTGAAGGAGTCGCCTCTTACGACAAGCAAGGGGTACTAAGGAACGATTCTAACCCGGATCCTCACGGGATTGGTGTCTTTTATTTCGAATATCTAAATGTAGAATTGCAGAATTGAAGGCCACAGCAAGATATTTTATCCTTCTCACGTAGAGGTTTTTTTAAATACATTCTGCTTCATTAGAATATGAAGCAGAATAATAAAGGAGCAAAATTCGTGGCCATGGGAATTCCAACATGGAAGACTTGATCACCAAAGACCACAAAGGCATTGTCAATTAGGAACTCCAGCATATTTTTTATTTCAACTTCAGAGTACTTGTGCGTGGAATCAGTGTTTAACAAAGTGAGATTTTACATGACTGATCACTAGATATGAATATTTCCGTTTTCCATTTGTGTTGAAGATGCAACTGTCTATGATGTCAAAAAATATAGTATTTAACATACCGTGAGGAATGATCGTGTAAAGAGTTGAAAAGTCACACGTTTTGATGTTGTTGATTTGAGAAAAGTTTGAGTTTACGAATTTTTTAGAATACACATTATTAATTAGTGAAATGAGATGAATGTGAAATTTGTTTGGTAAATATATGGACGATTCATATATTTTAAGAATATGCATTTCTTTTTTATATTTTCAACAAATGAACAAGGAGTTTTAAATGTTTCATTTTTACATGATTCAATTTCATGTTCTGAACTTTTAAATGTTATATTATTCTCAATAATTTACCATACCACAATGATCACAACACGGCTTTCCAAATTAATTTGATAATTTGAGTAAATTTATTTTTAACAGAGACTTGAAAGAGACTGTAAATTGTTTACTAAGATAAGTAATCTTAATCATTTCACAATCTTCAAAAGAGGGAAGATGTATTATTTGTATAGTTTGAAAAACAGACGTACTTTTTATTGTTGATTTGCTACCTGTATATGACGTTATTATGTGATTAGAGACAGAATGAATAACATGGATCTTTCACTACAGTCACGTTGTATCTAAAGCATATAAAATATTCTTAGTACCTCCCAACCATAACACAAGAGGGAAATATTAAATATATGCGGTGTTCGATTGATTGATTGTATATTGTTTAACGTCCTCTTGACAATTTTCACTCATATGGAGACGTCACCGATACCGGTGAAATGATGCAAAATTTAGGCTTATGCTCGGCGCTTACAATCTTTGAGCAGGGAGGTATCTTTATCATGACACACTTGCTGTGACACAGGATCTCGGTTTTTATGGTCCCATCCGAAAGACCGCCCCTATTTAGTCGCCTCTTACGACAAGCAAGGGGTACTGAGGTCCTATTCCAACCCGGATCACCATGGGATAAGTACTTGTACTTCCTAAGGTATACTTTCTGGATATGATCAGTTTTTAAATCGGAGCAGGCTACTGACAAACACGTTGCTTTTACAGGACATTCAACAGTCTCGTGTAAAGTCAGCATATTGCAAATTCTATGGTCATTATAATGATCTAGTTTGAAAAAAACCCTATCATTGGGTCAAATGCTGTCTGCATGGTGTGTTTCATACCGATTTTGACTGCGGATAACTCCGTTTACTTGAACAGGATATAGGGCTCACGGAGGGTGTGACCGGTCGACAGGGGATGCTTACTCCTCCTAGGCACCTGATTCCACTTCTGGTTTGTCCAGGGGTCTGTGTTTGCCCAACTATCTATTTTGTATTACTTGTAGGAGTTATGAGATTGATCACTGTTCGCTATCTTCACCTTACATTTCTCTCTCACTTTTTGGCGCTTTGGCGTCGTCAGGTCTCATTCCATCTGCGAAATATTGTCACCCACGAATGTAAGTTGTTGTTCCAAATACTTATTCCTCACGATTTGATTTGATATTTGACAAATACCTGTTGTAATAGCTGAGTATGCTTCTGTAGTGTTCACTATGATATCTTCATTCATTGTTGTACATTGAACTATATAAGCTCATACCGGCATGTCATGTGAATTGTTCTATGGTATATATCGTAAGATTATGAGATATCAAATGAATTTGGTTAGCGTATAGAAATCAGTATATTGCAGATGGTTTATTGAAGCGAGTAAAATTTAAACTATGATCCAGTTTTATCCGTAAAATCCAGTTCGAGCATCACGTTGTAGTTATGGTATGAAGTGAAAGGTATATATAATTGCTGAGAATAGGCTTAAATTGTGCAGCCCGTTACTGGTAAAAGTGACGTCTCCATATAAGTGAAAAATTTTCGAGGGAGACGCGAAACAATATACAATTAATCAATCTTGTCCATGAGGGCCAAATTTTACAAAAAAATTACCATCATAACAATCCAAATTTAGGTACAACGAGGGGGTCACTTGATCAAGCCTCTGAGCACTGCATTTCAGTGTGTCCAACGATAACGCATACAATGTAGGCAATCTTTCTAGTCCATTAGGAAATAACATGGATGTGATGGGAGTTTTTCCCAATCCACAAATACGTAAACGAAGGCATGGACATTGTTTATATAAAAGACCAAATATACGCGGTGTCAAAATTGATTCACTTACGTTAGTAGACAATTACGTCCAAATCATATTCGTACAAAATTTAATCTATTCCGTTGAGAGATTTGAATACGTTATTAGAAGTAACTAAAGCTAGTCCGTGCTTGAATTTTTCAACATTAGAATGCAGACTGAATTCTATGATTATAGAATTGACCAGCTTTTTAACCCACCGTGGGTTATGGATGAAAATCCTTTAGAATCATGCCATCAGTTCCTTAAACTTAAATTTACTAGGAAAGGGATATATGCCGTCAACATAAGCAACATTCTTCGTCATAAAAAGTTCAATGTTGTATTTCGGCATATTTAAGTTCAAGTATGCTCCCTGTATTTCCTACAAATATACTTCTACTATTGCATGAAAGGTGAAGATAACTCCTATAAACAATACAAAATAGTAATGTTAGGCAAACACGAACTCCTTTTGATATAGTTGAAAACGAGGACCGCAAATCACTTATTCTAAAAGGTCCTAAATACAGAGAACCCCGATCTTTTAATTGTCGACAGAACGTCCTTTCTATTATGAATTCTTTCGAAGATTATGCCAGACAATGGGCTAAATATGAAAAAGAACTTGATACATTGTCAGAATGAGTTAAAAGTAATAGAGGAATATTAAAATCCCGCATTAGACATATTAAAACAAAAGTCCGTATCATCTATCCTTCTGCGTTTAGTAAACCAGAAAGATAGGTTACACAAAGATTATGTTTTGGTTCCAGCTGACAAAGCTTGTAACACCATTGTCTTTGTTTTTAAGACTCATTATTACAACTATATTTTAAAGGAACTTGGTATTAACTCCACATCATACTCCAACTGCCCTTTCAAAAGATGAAATTCTTCAAAGCCATGCTTCAGTTTTAGACACATTGAATATCCCAATCAATGGGTCGAATGAGTATGAGTTACCGTACGTATACTGGATTCCTAAACTACGTAAAACCCTTACAAAGATACATTGCTGGATATAGGAAGTGCTCTACCAAACCCCTATCTTTGCTCCTCACGAAGATATTAACAGCTGTGAAGGAGAAACTTCAAACTTACTGTACGACTACATATGTCAGAAGTAGATTCTAACAAATTCTAAAGAACTTTTAGTAAACTTGAAATCGCAAATTTTTTCTCAAATTAATAACATCAAAACCTATGACTTTTCAAAACTTTTCCTAACGATGAATTGAAGACTAGAATTTTGACAGCATAGACAATTGCGTTTTCAGCAAAAATGGAAAAAGAAAATATTCATATCTAGTGATTAGTCATCCAAAAACTTACTTTGTTAAAACATCGAGGTAAGCTACTGACAAACAAGTTGATGTTACAGGGGTTTCAACAGTCTCGATTGAAGTCAGCATTTCGCAAATTCTATGGTCGTTATAACGATCTAGTTCGTCAATACCACTTATCATTGGGTCAAATGCTGTCTGATGTGTTTCATACCGATTGTTAAGTCGTTCTTGGCACACTGATTTTGACTGCGGATAACTCCGTTTACCTGAACAAGATATAGGGCTCATGGCGGGTGTGACCGGTCGACAGGGGATGCTTACTCTTCCTAGGCACCTGATCCCACTTCTAATGTGTCCAGGGGTCCGTGCTTGCCCAACTATCTGTTTTGTAATTGCTTATAGGAGTTATGAGATTGATCATTGTCTTTATCTTCATATTTCATCCCAAAGATGGGATCAGGTGCTTAGGAGGAGTAAACATTTGCTGTTGACCTGACACAACCGCCGTGGCCCCTTAATCTTGATCAGGTAAATAGAGGTACCCGAAGTCAAACTCAGTAAGTCAAGTACGACCTGGCCATCGGTATGAAAGAAGTCCAATTGCATGCGACCCAGAGATTGGCAAACTAGATCGTTATAGCGACAATAGAAGTTTCGAGATGCTGACTTTAAACGAGACTGTTGAAACCTCTGCGCCATCAACTTCTTCTTGAGAATCCCGTCTTGAAATAAACACTGATTATGCTCAGAACAAACTCTTGTGTATCGAATAAGTTCAGATATTTATACATGCAGCTGATAATGGAACAAGGGATGTTTAATATGTAATGTGTATTGTACGATATCTCAAAAGCATTTGACTCAAATATTGAAATGAACATTACATCCCTTCAATGTATTCTCCGCGGTTTGAAATATACAATTTCAATTTCTGAATTCATTTAGAATAGTCGTCAAGATCTGCTTCATACTTTGATATTTTATTAATCATAGATGCTAATGGCCAATTAACAACTTAATGTTGTGACAAATAGGATTACTTCAACTTCACCATCTTCTATTTCCCATATTTATCTAGCAATATTCCATTATCACCTGCATATGGTGTTTAGGTATCTGAACTGACTTGTTATGCCTCTGGTTAATCGAGGCAGGATACTGACAAATACGTTTATGATACAGGGGTTTTAAAGCTCGATTAATATCAGCAGTTTTCAGACTTTATGGTTGTTATACATGAAACGATATTGCCAATACAATCTTTCATTAGGTAAAATGCTGTATACCATGTTTTATCCAACTGAGGCCGTCCTTTGCACACTGATTTTGATTACATATTACTCTGTCTACCGATGGAGATTTAGGGCTTACGGCAGGTTTGACCTGTCGCCAGGGGATGCTTACTTCTACTACCGTTGGTACATGTACCTAATCCATCCTGGGGTATGAATATGGGTCCGTGTTTGCGATAGTTTTAATTCTGTATTCTTTATAAGGGTTATGATATCGATCACTGTTCCTTATTATTTTCACCTTTTCACCAATCTTTTGTTTAATTGTTCTACCTTTGTTACGAAATATAACACGCCATTCCCTCGGTTTATAACATTCATTAGTCTCAAGAACATGTATAACAATACTTCGCCTTGAATGTCAAGAACATTTTACTTTTACGGAGTTCTTCCTTTTGGGTGTTCCGTTGTTTGACTTTGGATCTGCAACACCTCTGCAAAATGGCAAGTCTTATGAATCGTCATATCTATATTGTGCACACAACTTTATACGACTTCTACCTTGTTTAACTTTTTTTGTCATGTTGACCTACTTATGGAGATACCATACTTTTATTTGTTCATTTGTTACCTCTGCATTTTGACAGAGCTTTGTCTAACGTGATATCCTTTGAGCTTTGAGCCTTTGAGCGTACATAGTGTATGAAAAGAGTGCTATATAAATATGGTATTATTATATTGGTTGTACGTAATAAGCGCTCTTTGAGTACATTATCCTGTAACCCACACATGATTGTAAGAAATTTACTAATTCACGAAACTCAGCCTCATTATTTATTTTTGTTATGTATCGATCGATCATTTTACCGAATCTCTGCACCTAATGAAAAATTGTATCTTTCTCAAGTATTGTTACGCTTAGGTAGGTAACATAATATGCTTCAATTTTCTCTAATGTCTACTCTTTATTTTGCTAAAAAAACAAACGTATTACATACTTGAACTACTTCTTCTATTACATGAAAGGTAAAGATAACAAACAGTGATCAATCTCATAACTCCTATAAGCAATGCAAGATAGATAGTTGGGCAAACACGGATCCCTGGATATACCAGAGGTGGAATCAGGTGCGTATGAGGAGTAATCATCTCCTGTCGACCGATCATACCCGCCGTGAGCCCTATATCTTGATCAAGTAAACGGAGTTATCGGTAGAGAAAATCAGTGTGCCAGGAACGACCAAACAATCGGCATGAAACATGTCAGACAGCATTTAACCCAATGATAGGTTGTATTGGCAAACTAGAGCGTTATAACAACCATAGAATTTGCGAAATGCTTATTTCAAACGAGACTGTTGGAACCCCGGTAACATCAACTTGTTTGTCAGTAGCTTGCCTTGATCTAAAAACTGACCATACGCAGAACAAGCTCTTGCGTATCGAATTAGTTGAGAGATGTAAACACCATATGCAGGTGATAATGGAATATTGCTACATAAATATTGGAAGTTGACGATGGGGAAGTTGAAATCATCCCGTTTCTCATAAAGTTAAGTTATTAGTTTGCCGCTAATATCTACTTTCAATGAAATATCTAAGTATGAAGTAGAAGTGGACGACACTGTGGTGTCTTTTATTTCGAGTTCACTAGGATATTTTGAATCGATATATTAATGAAAATTATTATTGTTAATAAGATCGTCGATATATCTAAATGTCGAATTGAAGGCCACAGCAAGATATCTTTTGTTCTCACGTAGAAGTTTTCGAATAAATTTTGTTTCAAAGGAATATAAAAACAGGTCGGCTAACAAAGGAGCACAATTTGTACCCATGGGGATTCCAACAAACTGTTTGACCATTGGAACCCCAGTATAATTTTTATTTCAACTTCAGAGTTAAGAATATTTGCTTTTTCCATTTTTGTTGAAGAAATAACTGTGTATGATGTCAAAAAGTATAGTCTTTAATTTATTGTGAGAAATGGCCGTGTAAAGAGTTGAAAAGTCATACGTTTTGATGTTAGTGATTTGAGAAACGTTGTGTGATTTTTAGAATCCACATTTGATTTACACCACTTGTGGCATGTGTAGTCGCATAGTACGTTGAAAGTTTCTCCTTCACAGCTGTTAAATATTTTCGTGAGGAGCAAAGATAAGGGCTTGGTAGAACATTTACTGGATCCACTAATGTATTTTTGTTTCTATGGGGTTTTATGAAGTTTTGGAATCCATTATAGGTACGGTAACTCATATTCATCCGACCCATTGGGATATTAAATGTATCTAAAACTGAAGCATGTTTTTGAAGAATTTCATCTCTTGAAAGGGCAGTTAAAGTATAGGTACGATGATCAAAAGTGGAAGTAATGCCAAGTTCGTTTGAAATACTGTTGTTATAATGAGTCTTACAAACAAAGACAATGTTGCTACAAGCTTTGTCAGTTGGAACCAAAACATAATCCTCATGTAACCTATCCGATTCTTTTAGCTCTTCTGGTTTACTATCATCGCTCATTGCCATTTAGATCGACCAATCTCTGGGACTTCTTTGAAGATTGGACCACATATCGAGACACCCACGTGTTAGTTCTTGGTGAGTTACTAATCATAAGTTATCTCATTTTCCATCTTGATGATCCTAGAGACAAGATGCTAGAACGTTTAGTTATATTTTAAAGGAAGAGAGGCCATTGCAGCATGTTGACGATACAACACATCTTCATGGGCATACTTTTGATGTGTTTATAACCAGATACATGTATGATAGCCCAAGTTTGCAGGGAGTACCGTTAGTGCCTAGGAGTAGCCGTCCCCTTTCGGCTGGACACACCAACCGCGAGCCCTATATCTTGATCAGGTAAACGGAGTCATCTGTAGTCAAAATCAGTACGCCAAGAACGAATTAACAATCGGTATAAAACACACCAGACAACATTTGACCCAAAGACAGGTTGTATTGGCAATCTAGATCGTTATAACGACCATAGCTGACTTCGAACGAGAATGTTAAAGCCCCTGTACCATCAACTTATTTGTCAGTAGTCTATCTCGATCTAAAATATTGGAAAAAGCTGTGGCTGCTGGACTTGGGAAACATTTTCACTCTTATGAGCTTCATGACCCAGCGTAATCTGTCTACCGCAATTTTCACTGCTAAGAAACGGCTCTATTACGGGTTCATTGGACGGGAATTCATGTGTTGCACTCGTGATGCTTGATATTTCAGCCGCATTCAACGTTATATACTAGAATATTTTGACCAGGCGTATGGGTTAACCTTTTGCATTATGGGATCGGCTCTGTCAGATCTTGTATTACCCCCCCCCCCCCCTGGTCGAAGTCAACTAATTGCTGTTGATATACGGTATCTAAAGAGTTCCTACTCCACTTTGTTTTTTAACAGGGTTCTATATTACGATCTCGTCTATATTGCGTGTTCTCAAAACCAATTTGAGAAATTTGCCGGAATCATAACATGTGTTATCACTGCTACGCGGACGACATTTTGGTATATCTGATTATAAATCAGAGAAAGACAAAACTTCTCTTTACTCCAAAATATAAGGTTAGTGAATTTCTTGATATCAACTGTCTTTCGGTGGATCTGCCATCACTACTGCTTCGTGTGTAAAAAAAAATATTTGGATGTTTTTCAACAGCACACTTTGCATGGAGTGTTAAATAAGTGCATTGATTAAATCATGTAAATTCCAACTATATTAAATCAGTAGAACTGAATCTCTTATAACAAAGGATGCGTGCAGGCCACTTATTATATCAATGATTGCATTCTGTTTTAATTATGGAAATGAATTTCTTAATGGTGTAAATTCGGCATCCTTGCAGAAGTTAGAGAACGTTAAATACACTGCTACCAAGCAAGTGACACGTTCACGAAAACATGAGCATATTTCTGCAATTGTCATATCGCTTTAATGGTTACTTGTGTAGAATCAAAGGAAATATAAAATCGTGTTGTATATTTTCAAGGTTCTGCATGAATTAGCATCCAGGAACTAAATCATGTCTACTGTCATCAGCGAACACTTCGTTCTGCGGACTCATTATCCCTTCCAAAGCCACACACTCGTACTAAACTGTATGACTAAAGACAGTTCGGTGTTTCTTCATCAAAATTGTAGAACTGTCTTTCGTTGGATATTCCTGTCGACGATTCATTTACTGTTTTTAGAAACAATCTTAAAACCTTTCGTTTTAAACTTGCATTTAATCTGTAATTCGGTATTTATGTAAAGAGTTGTTTTGTATATTTTTACAAAAATAATAGTTTATGTAATTTTGCCTTTTCATAGTCACTATTTTTAGTATTATCGTATGCTCTTTTTATGTATGATACATTGCTAGATAACGTCAATGTTCTACTAAACACTTATCTTTGCTCCTTACAAAACTATTAACAACTATGGAGGAGAAAAGTCAATTGTACTGTGCCTCAACATATAACATATGTGGTTTAAATCAAAAGTGGATTCTAAAACATTCTGAAGAACTTTGTGTATATTTGAAACTGCAAAAACTTTTATCAAATCAACAACATAACAGCATGTAAAACTTATACGGTACCAATTTTGATGCACCAGATGCGCATTTCGACAAATAATGTCTCTTTAGTGATGCTCAACCGAAATGTTTGAAATCCGAAATAACTATGAAGTTTTAGAGATAAATATAGCCAAAAACAGCGTGCCAAACAAGTGGAGCCAAATTCGCCCAAGGATAAGAGCTATGCATGAGGGAGATATTCCTTAATTTTGAAATGAATTTCTAAATTTTATAACAGCAATTAAATATACATCCGTATTTTCAAGCTAGTAACGAAGTACTTAGCTACTGGGCTGTAGAGACCCTCGGGGACTAAGAGTCCACCAGCAGAGGTCTCGACCCAGGGGTCATAATGTAAAACTTATACGGTACCAATTTTGATGCACCAGATGCGCATTTCGACAAATAATGTCTCTTTAGTGATGCTCAACCGAAATGTTTGAAATCCGAAATAACTATGAAGTTTTAGAGATAAATATAGCCAAAAACAGCGTGCCAAACAAGTGGAGCCAAATTCGTCCAAAGATAAGAGCTATGCATGAGGGCGATAATCCTTAATTTTGAAATGAATTTCTAAATTTTATAACAGCAATTAAATATACATCCGTATTTTCAAGCTAGTAACAAAGTACCTAGCTACTGGGATGTAGAGACCCTCGGGGACTAACAGTCCACCAGCAGAGGCCTCGACACAGGGGTCATAATGTAAAACTTATACGGTACCAATTTTGATGCACCAGATGCGCATTTCGACAAATAATGTCTCTTCAGTGATGCTCAACCTATCAGTCTATCGTGATCAGTTCTTCCAACATCTGTTGGAATTCCCATGGGCACGAAGAATGGTGCTTCTTTGTTAGATTACCTGCTTTGATATATCTTATGAAGCAGATTGTATTCAAAAACTTTTACATGAGAAATGAAAATCTGTTGGTGTGATATTCGACTTGACATTTTAGGTAATATACCCAGCTCAGTTGAGACTATCCGAGGAACATCACAGTGCTGTTAGAAATGTATATCTGTGCACTTCCCACCATATGACGTCACAATGAAAAAGTACGTCGCAAAGTACAGGTTCTGATAGTTGTATCTCGGGGAAAGTTTCATAATATTTTGTCGTTATTTACTACCGTTATCAGGGACTCCGTGGCCAAATGGTTAGAGCATCGCGCACAAAATCACACGGCCTCTCACCTCTGGTCGGCGCGTGTTCGAATCCAGCTCGCGTCGGTAAGTGAGAAAGTTTTCCAGTTTACTTTCGGAAGGTCGGTAGTCTCTTCCCATGAACATTGTATCCTGGTTCTTTCTTCCACCAATAAGAACTGGGCGCCACCAGATAACTGAAAAAATATTGAGTGTGGTGGAAACAGCAGACTACCGTTATCAAATGATAAGCTGTATACGTGAAAACATTACTTGTCAAATGATTATATATTATTCCTTTATGATATCAAATATTTTTCCATTTTTGATATATAGTATGCACGGAGTTAATTTTCATATTATATTGTGACCTTTAAGTCGCCCCTAATCTGAATGACTGATGCGTTTAAAAATCCCCTTATGTGCATAGATAATCTCATTCTACAGAAACAGTGGCAAAGTTCAGGTTCATCTGCCATGAAAAACAATATGAATTTTTAAAAAATATATTCTAGATATATTTATGCATTTTACATCAGTATGATATTGTAAGGGCCTGATAGTTAAATTTCAGTATTTCAATGTTGTAAATCATCGGGAATAATTGTGGGTGGATTTTATATAAATATAATAATGGTTGCTACATATTTCAGAAATATGCGTTCGTGTCTCCGTAGCATCACGAAGCATGTTGTTCTATTTTTGTATTTAATCTATTTCATGTAGGTTAAGATACATACATGTACTTTTCAATTAAGTGTACATTGCATATATTGTTAGCATCGTTTTTGTAAGTGGACAGATGCCCTGATTATTTATTCCTGCGTGAAGTTTATTGGGACAGCACTTTATATACGTAATGTCCGCCATCTTTCTCCCATGTGTTTACATGTATGCACTGGGTTTTTTAAAAACGTGTTTCACTTTACGGTTATATTACTATGTAAATCGTTTGTAAATATTACCAAGCAGTTGTGAAGACTTATTTTATTCATGTTTTAGCGGAAACTCTTACGTGATATTGTATCAAAATACAGTTGCTCATTTGTGCGGTGACAACATCGTCTGCTCGACGATTCATATTTTGTTTAACGTAATGCGAATGTTTACAGTCATAAATGTTTACTTCAGTGCATGTCTACTTCCGGAATTATCTCTTAGTTTAAATCCATCACCAATTCTGATTTTATAACACTTTTTCACTTTGTTTATCATTTTGTACGGCAGCTTTATTTGACACTGTTTGGCAATATTATGTTTGTACGGTACAGTACAGTGCCGTGATTGGTTGGACGTCTCCGTACAGTAATTCTATGGGTTAAGCCCCATCACGTGTTATATTTCAGAAACCTATATATATAAAGCGCAAGCGACATATATTGGAGATAATTGCAAGTTGTATTGGCGGCAACATTTAAACATCTCTCCTCGGATACGATCCAGATTTCAAGATTAGGTTAGAAGTTTAATAAGACATTTATCTCCCGACACACTGGGCACTTGTTTTACTTTATATCAACAAATATTCCTTTAACAATTAATTTCCCTTTTTGCACTTAAACCTGTACGATAGACGTCTTAGACCATATGAGAACATTTAACTATTTGTGTTATCACCTGCCAATTGAATAAAATCACATGTATTGAATTAAAACATCAATTACCTTCACCTATAGTCATATTATATCAAACCAGAGACTCCTTTGATTGGAGAATTCATTAACCGTACCTGAGAGCCACAGTACTTAATACCTGACCTAAATTTGAGTTCTACTATTTTGTAGTCCCCACATATATCTCGCCATCCTTTGGGGAGCTTAAAGTATGTATAGAAATGTGGACAACCACTGTAATTCGCTGATGACTGTTGATATGTTGTTGAATTATAGCATGTTTAGTTTGAGTATGCATTTGCTCCCAACACTTTTCAAGTAAAGGCCTTTGATTTCTTTCTGTGTACATGTATATCAATAAACATTCAGCTTATTACCCGCATGAACCTGAACTTTTGTTCACAAGTAGGACCTTTTGTTGTTTTCCAAAAATATATTGTTAAGTGATATTCAACTGACGTCACGGGAAATTACCAAGAGGGGGATTTAAGGTAGCTCAGTCACAGTCAACATATGGGTGGTATCGTTTCGGTGTTTAGCCGAAACAAGTGTAATGTACCTGTGGATTTGAGGTGTAAATTCACCCCATATTTATAGTGCATTTTACTATAGAAGCCCTCAATCTAGTTGTGTATCGTCGACGTATTATCTATTCACAATAATGATTTTCATTCATATATCGATTCGATATATCCATGTAAACTCAATATAAACGACATCTCAAAGTCGACCACTTCTGCTTCATACTTAGATATTTCATTTCAAATATATACTACATGTATAACGGCAAACTAACAACTCAATTTTATGACAAACGGATGATTTTAGCTTCTCCATCGTCAATTTCCAATATTTATGTAGCAATATTCCATTGTCAACTGGATAGGGTGTTTATATCTCTCAACTGATTCTTTTCGCAAGAGCTTGTTCTGCGTATGATCAGTTTTAAAATCGAGGAAGGCTACTGACAAACAAGTTGATGATGCAGGGATTTCAATAATCTCATTTAACAATCTGATTAAAATAAGATCCTCGATCCGCTCCTTTATTTCTTTTGATTTGTCGCTACTCGAGGATCTGAATCAACTCGCTTAGAGGTCACGTCCCGGTGACCTTTGTTTCATCCAATCAAATCTCACCTGTATACCAGCTGCAGCGAATTGCGGAACGCTGAAAAATTTAGGTGCTGTTGAAAAAGTCCGAGAATATCGAAAGTAAACAAATAAAGATGGCCGCGGCCAACGTATTGTCGTCGACACCCAAAAAAACCTATGTACTTGGCAATGTTTGTGTTATTTGCGGGTTTGCGTTTATTCAACATTTAAAGAATGCTGATGGAACGATAACAGTCACGAAATATCTAGATAGGAAGTTCAAAATGTCAAAGGAACGGAAAGAAACTATCGAAAAGGTCGTAGGGTTTGAGGTAAAAGTTGATGCAGAGAGTGGGGTCTGTCAGAAATGCTATCGTTCTGCTGAAAAGGTAATTAGAATGGAAAAAGAATCCACCGAGTTACGTGAGAACTTAAAGAAGACAACATCTACAGTGCAACAAACTCTTCTATTATCACTTCCCTCACCGAAACGGTCCATTATTTCCAAACGAATGCTTCGCAGCCCAACTGTCTCGCAGCCAGCTAAGAAACCAGTGGATCCCCTTTTTAAGATTTCTTACATTAAGCCAGTGACTATGAATCCATTTTCTGACTTAACTAACTTATCCAACTTGAGTGGTCAAGCACATCTACCCCAAATCGCTGCTAAACCAGTGGCCCAGTCAACACCCGAGAATGAAAGTAAACCTGTCACTGTCAGAAGATCACTTGGGAAAACTTTTGAAACCACAGTTCCATTATTGCAAGGAGAAGTTGAGGTAAATAGATACATAGAAAGCATGTTGTTCTTCGTTATACTGTTAGTAGTTTTTTGTGTGTGTTCTTTTGAATAAGCTATATGTAACATGAAGGTACAAATGAACAATGTACCTATGTAATGCGCAATTTCCGAGATATCAGCTCTTTTGTGATAGAGGACAGGTACGTTCAGTATTCTGTTGAATGCTTGGGGTGGGTACAAGATGTATACAAACATTATAGACTTGCTATGTAGATATTTGTTTTAAGGAGACAATGTAGGAAAGTGTCAATTTTGTTTAATAATCAGCAGTTGATGTACATTAAACAGACCATCTCAAAAATAATTTCTTTCAATTAGGCCATCAAATATGAAATTATTATTTATTTCCTCTTCTGCACGAGTGATATATTTTATATCAAAGAAAGATGATGCACATGATTTTCAATTTTTGTTGTGATAGGCATTTGTACCCACCGAATGAATATAAAAACAGAAAGGAGTTCAACAAAGGGACATATGTTGTGGGCAACTCAGAAATTGCATATCATATATATCATATACAACATTCTTAGAATAGCCACCAAAATTACAGAGAGAAAAGTTGTTTATATTATTTATTATTTATTTTCTCTCCAATATTCTTTAAGAATTGGTTAAATATTAGAGATTAATCCAAACCACCCTAGAACATTGCTCTCATCTGCTTTAATAGCTTAATAGTGCTTATAAATATATATAGTAAATTACATTTGCTTAGTTTCTTTGTTGTTTTATTTGGTTTATTGTTTTATAGCTCTCTTGAATTGTGAGTTTTTCTGATCACCTGTTGTCTGACCATCTCTATCAGTAAACGTTTAGCATTTACTACCCATTTGACCGTTATTAATCAAACTTGGCAAAAAGCATCATTGAGTGAAGCTCATGTATGTTGACCATAGGGATAGCATAATTTACTGTGTTTAGTTTTTACATACAGGTCAGATGCCTTATCTATCAAAATTGGTAGGAATCACCCTGCCTGACAGTATATACATACAGAGAGCAAAATGACAACCAAATAGGTGCATTTGTGCACCCCCCCCCCTTTCAAACAAGAAGTTAGTATACCACAGGTCTGCTCAATTATTTTCAGCATGCACTTGATTTAAATAATATCCATGATGTTTCTTATGTGGATTGATTATGAGTAGATTTTCCGGTCATATGGTCAATCCAATCTGGACATTGGAAATACTGTGCTTAATATTTTGAAAACCCTTTGTTTGACATACATCGAACTTGGTACACTGGTTCATCATAAGGAGTAGATGAGCTCTATTTATTTTGGGTTCATATGGTTATAGGTCAAGTGTCTAACTGAACTTAGCAATATATTGTCTCCTATATTTTAAGAATCATTTGACACCCACATTGGTACACCCTAAATAGTAGATGACCCTATTAGATTTTTAGGTCACATACTCAAGGGTAAATTCACCCTGGACATAGGAAGATATTGTCCTGTCACTATTTTGAATTGTTTTTGCACTACATGTACTACTAATTAAATGACACATCTGTATAACCCAATCCAATTTTTGCACCACATGTTTTTTGAAGCATTACTTGTTTTATTTGGCCTTGTGCAAGAAAAAACTTCTATTTTGTTCTTAAAAATTAGTAGCAATGTAAAATTAATTTCAAATCATTAAGGTAGTACTCTACATCGTCATAATGGCTGACTTCCTTTAAAAACATGGATGACAAAATCGATATCAGCAATATTTGACTTTTCCTTTTCAATTTAAATACCTATCCGAGTAGCTCAGTAGGTTAGAATACCGACTGCTGAACTGTACGTCGCAGGTTCGAGTCCAGCAGGGGTTTTAAATTTTTTTCAGATTACCTTCTACTAAAACTGTATTTTTTGACAAAATAAAGTAAATTTGAAAATTTTCAAATTCAAAATATTTTTGTACATAACCTACACTTTTCATCTACATCAAATTTCTCTGGTGTAGCATACCTCCTTAATTCAGGTAGTAATTTTAAATTTGTAAAAGACATACTTAAGAGTAAGGAGTTTGAAAATGGTTTATCGTCCACATGATCCAAATGACCTCCGAGTACATATATGAAGCATCATGGATTATGTGAGTGGGTGGCTCATGGGCCTTTTGTTCCAGTTTCTGTTTCAAAGTTCTTGTTTTGCATGCATGTTAAGAATTTTTCTCTTAAATTTCAGGTGCATTTCTTTTTAACTAACTCCATATTGACTTGCCAGATCCGACGAGAATGAGGTAATTATATATGAATAAAATGTACATTACGACTATTGCATATAAAGTATTTTTCATTTCATTTTTAAATATTATTTTGATAACTGAATAAGGTTTATTGTATTTTGTATCACATGTGTACAAAAATGTTTGCTGTTTGTGTTTTCGTATCTCATATATACAAAGATGTTTGCTATGTGTTTTTGTATTCAGACATCTTTTATAACTTGATAGATATCTATATCCTATCCAAGTGGAAAGCGGACAGCGCTGGTAATGAATGATGCTCACAAGAAAATGTGTAAAGCTATTTTCAAGTCGGACAATGTTGAAAAAACTGTGCTTGATGTGCTTGCCACCTCAAACCCTGATGATGTGGTTATGGCAGCTACCAAGATTGTTCAGGCAGAAACCAAAGCAATTTGCAAAAGAAATTCAGGCTCCATGTTACTGAAGAAGGATCATGACAGTATGATGACCTTTACATGGAACAAATTTCATAAGGATTTGGAAGTGCGTGCTCCTAACCTGTTGAGGGTAATCAGTGCAGTTGTCAGTGATGTTCCAGTGGCACCATCAGAGAAAAAGTTTATGAATATCTTGCACACAATTGCAACAGGATGTCATGGCCGTAGCCAAGAAATGTCTGGGCTGCACTATTGTATTGCTTTTTTGCTTGTTCATGGTGGATGCACTCAAAGGGTAAGACATGTAAAACACAATAAAGAAATAATGACCTGATGAAGATCATACCTGATTCATGCAAATTTTTTTCAATAACTTGGCCATTGTAAATACACAGTTATTTCATTTTCATATAGGATATTCAAAGACTTGCTAAAATTGGACTTTGTGTAAGCCCTGGATCTGTGCACAACAAGTTGGCATCCTGGATTGACAAACTGGATGAAGATGTTATTCAGTTGAAGAAAGATTGGTCAGAAGGAGGAAATGTGAAGTATCAGTTGGTCGGAGACAACTGGGACAAAAACATTCTCCCAGCTTTCAGGTAAGCAGTTCTTTTGGTACTTAAACTTATAGTGTCACATGATGTGTTCATCAGTCGTAACAATAACTGCAGTACATGTAATATTAATGAAAGTCAATGTACTGTGGTCTCTCACATGTAACCACTTCAATAAAGGTAACTCTCATTGACAATGTCGATATCTTAGTTACAGTATACCTTTCCTATACTTTCAGGACATCACAACAGAAAACTTTGTCATTACACCTGTTCAATGTTGTTGTGGTTGTGGATAGGATAATTCCAACTGCCAGAGGTGTGGAAAATAGTGATGAACTGAAAACTGACATTAAATTGGAGACATTCATACCATCCATTGAGGAACAAACTATTCTGATGGATGAACTTGTCTTCCACTTTGCTACTTCAGTGATCAAGGGAGTTCCTCAGATGAAAGCAGAATTTGCCAATATTTATCCTGCTCATCTGACTCATCCATACAGTGCACAAGCAGGTGAAAAAACAAAACAGGTAATTTTTCAATAACGTTTTGAAAATCGACATGTCTTAACATATTTCAATACATGAAAATTTATGCTTGTTCCTTATTTTGATTAGTATCCATTAGGATTATTCGATACAAATGAGACAAAGACAGCCGATATGATTCAGCTACTTCGGGATTTGCAGTCCAAATATGTTCCATTACAAGATGATCACATAGTGGAATCAGTGTTTTTTGGTGGTACGTCTTTTATTATATATCTTAATGAGCTGTGGGAACTTATCATTTCAAATTGTTGATCAGTCTATCCATCCATCAACACTTTTTATGAAATGATGACTTGAAACAGTTTCAAATTTATGCCGAGCATAAGATGAAGACACCTATAATTTGATTTAATCATGCCATTTACTATCTGTCTGACCAACAATACTTTAGTGTGACAGGAATTAGATTTACATGTACATGTATATATACATTCACTCCCAAACAAGGATCTTCCTTCCAGAACATTTATAATGTACTTTAATTGAAAATGTGTTGTTTTTTTTCAGGGATGGGATCATTTACATAGAAACTATAATTAAATACTTTAAACTACATTGATGATTTTGTTAATTACATGCAATTATAAGTGCATAATGTACATTGATTTTAACCATTGTGATAAATTACTCTCCATTACTTTGAACCAAATACATTGCATTTACTGAAGTTTATTTCAAAAATAAATTAGACATAATGAGGCATTTATTCATTGCATAAACAACCCTTGAAAAACAGTTTTTAGACAGTTTCATTCAATCAACTTCAAATTTTAAAGTTTGAATAAAGGATGTAATTGAAAATACTGTACTTTTCAGAATGTTTAAAATACATTCAATTACTTGTAATTGAAAGTAAAGTCGATTACAAATACATCCAATTACTTATAACATGTATTTAAATACAGCTATTTATTTACATTTTTGAATTACTCCATCTCTGGTTTTGTAATGTTGGTTATTGATTTTCATATGATTAAAGATGGGTATGTGTAAAGATGAAGATTCCATCCCATTGAACAATAATTCTATTTTATAGGTGACAGACTAACAGATGAACGTGTACAATGTGCACAGCAGTCAGTTCTCAATGGAGAGACAGCAGAGTCCAGACTTGAAGGATTTATCTCTAAAATTGAAGACTTTCATCGTCTAATGAATTTCTTGGAGGTATCTACTATCTTAAACAATTTTTAAAATGATTTTCAGTAGCGTTTATATGTTCTTAGGTTACCCGAGTCACTCAGATGACCTATTGCTCAGCCATATGTTTCTGTCGTCCATTAACAATTGAAATTTTTTACTTCCTCTTCATAACTATATACCATTCCAAGAAGAATCTTTTTGGAAAAAGGAGACATAAATTGTAAATTTCAGGACTCCTGCACCCATGAAGCCTATTTCAAAGAAGCAAATGGGGATGTACCAAATTGTGAATTTGACAACCCCAGGGTTCTGACTCTAAGCCATGTCTAAAATAGTCATCCATTGGTATGGGCATTTAGGGGTATCATACAAAGTTTGATATCCTTAATATATATGATGATATATTGTGTGACACCCCCACCCCCCATTTTGGTTTTTTTGTAGTAATAGTGATTGAGAAGAATGCAAGACTAGAACCCATGTAGCAAAGGATGAACCCCCTCCCCAATCCTGCAATTTTGAAGATCTTGCAACTACATGTACTTGTTCATTTGCTTTTCAAGTCTCAACTTAACTTCCAAGGTGCCTCTCCCTCTTGAAAAAAAAAGTGCCACAGGCTTGTATAAAAAAAAATTGTATTCATTATTTTAACATTTATATGTACATATTTTCAGGCTATCTGCAGGCTCACCTACAGCACAGATTCTGGAGGAGACAGAGGAACTGCATGCTATTTTAGAAATCTATTGGATGCCAGGAATGTCAAAGGAGATGTGAAAAATGCGTATCGCCCATACAAACTTCTGTATTACACAATTTTAGATGCTATGTGCATTGTTCTGTTTTTCAAGAAATTCAACAGAAATGCTGATGAGGAAATTCCATTGCCTATTGACTTTGAAAAGTTTTCATCAAATGACAAGATCTCTTGGTTAAATGGAATCAGTCGTGAAATTTTACAGGAGTATTTTTTTGAATCACAAAATGACATCATGCATGATCTCCGAGAAATCATAACTGACATTAGCCATCCAGAAAACTATTACCTATCCAATCTTGAGAATGACAGAGTCCAGTGTCACTTTTGTCCCAAATCATATGCATATGTTGGGTCCCTGAAAGCACATGAAGAGAAGGTGCATGGTGCCAAAACCCCAATATCGAAACCTTCAAATGAAAAAGTGAAAGACGAATTGGGAGATCATTGTCGACTTTTATTCAAACTTGCATTACTGCACAAGAACTTGGATTCAGCAGTTGATATGGCCGATGGACACCGTAGTGTACGATCAGCGAAATATGAACTTCCAATTTATGTTAAAACGAACAAAACTAAGTATGCTATTGGATCTATCCACCTTGTTTCTTTAACAGAGGGTGTTCTGAATGGGGAGCAGAAGGAACGGTTAATTGCTAATAGATGTGTTAATTTACAAGGGGGAAAGAATAACAACATGGCCCTTGACGAATATGTGGAGCTACTCAACAGAGATAGCAAAGTTGTTTGTTCAGGTTTCCAAACAAAAGAAAGCATTCTGCGACATTCCAAGGAGTTTCCTCATATTGTCAACTTTGTAAAACACTTTGATTCTGTTTGTAATGTTACAACAAGAAAAGGATTTCATCACCTCCCATCTTATGCTGAAGATGTTCAGAAAATTGTAACTCAATTGTTTGATATTGATGCATTTACATTTGTGGAAGGTCGAAAGCTAAAATGCAAATCTCTGTGTACAAACAAAAACATTTTCAATGATTGTTTTAAAGGGTTTGCCACTCTTGTCCATAGACACAAGCCTCTGGTTGCTTTTCACCGTCTTGGAAACAAGCACATATAGGTTTCATTTCCATACACTTTTTAAGTGTGACAGTATATTGTATATATGGTTGTAATGATTTATTTATTTATGACATACTATATTGTTGATACCAGTACTTTGATTGTAGATTACATTGTGATATTACTGTTCCTCAACATCAATTTTATAACTAGTCAGTTAAGGGAATACAGTAATCTCGTAAAATGAAACTATCGTACATGTTTTGACTTGGTCATAAGTCATATTTTAAAGCTGAAGAGAATTGTTCTTTCAACATAACAGTTATTGAAATACAGCTGTAACAATTAACAGTAGTAAAAGTCAATGCATATTTAATATTTGTTTTTATTGATAAAATGTTTAATTATGATGGTTTAATCACCTGAACAATTCAAGTGAACTTTCATAGATTTCTAACATCTTCAGAGATGAGGATAACAAAGGTTGTGCACATTAACAAGAGTTAGAGTTCATTTACAAATAAAACTCAAGGGGATATTCTACATCATCATAATGGCTGACTTCCTATTAAAACATGAATGAAAATATGAATATCAGCAAAACTATTCTATGGATTTCAAATATTGTCTAGCCAAGTAGCTCAGTAGGTTAGCACATGGACTGCTAAACTGTAGATCACAAGTTTGAGTGCTCCTAACTTGTTGAGGTTCATATATATATACATCACTTAACTCTATTCTTAGTATATAGACTATCAGTGAGGTATAAGCATTCAATGCTGATTTTTTTCCCATCAATTTTTAAATAGTTAATATCAATAAATTTAGAGCTTATGTTTACTTGAGGTCTATTAGTTAACAAGAATTAAACAACACTTTGAATGTTTGACATAATTTAATATCGACTCCAAACATTTCATGTGTAAACACATCAATAAGATAATATAATATCTATTCCAAACATTTCATGTTTAAGTAGCTCACTACACTAAAGCTCATACTCTTTATGACAATACGTCACAAGATGGCGATTTAAATTATTTGTAAAACTATTTATATCATTTGATTTGTTTGTCATCGTAGCTCAGTGGTTGAAGCATTGGGCTGAAGAAACGCAGATATCGAGTTCTCAAATCCGCCAGTGTTTTCTGTTCATATGTCTTAAAAATTGTTTTGAAAATCATGTTTTTATCCAAATTTGCATATTTTCTGACATTTGGCGTACATACATATTATATATCATCATATCTTTTATGATTAAATCAATTCGTACTAATTTGAGAAACTACTTCAGGGTGTAGTGAGCCACCTTAAAAAACATCAATAAGAAAATAAATATATTATAAGCATGTTGTTAGTCAGTTATCTGACAAGACATCTTGTTGACTGAGGTCAGACTCACTGGAACTATTTGAAAAATCACTCTCGGTGTCAAAATCTGGACAAAAGAAGAGCTTTTCTACCCCAAAAATGGAACTCTTTTCATCTGATTTAGTATAACACAAATCGCAACAAAACTCACTCCCCATTTCTAATTCACCCAGCTCTTTTTCTTTTAAAAATGGTTCCATCATTGCTTTTCGTCTGCATTCTGTAGTTTTTAAAATGTTTTTTACTTCATCATCAACATGAAAAGAGTAAGAGTTGTACAAAATTAGAGCAACAGATTTTTGACTATCACGCCCAATTCTACCAATCTCTTGTATCAAATCTACAACACAGGTTGGCATACCATATATAATAACATTGTTAAAATTAACACAATCAATTCCCATACCTAAGGCAGTTGTAGCAATAAGAAGTTTCAAGTCACTGTTTGGATTTTTTAGACCATCAATGATTTTTTCTTTATTTTCCTTTGGAGTCTCTGAATGAAACATTTCAACCACTGTACAATTTGGAATCTCGGTAACAATATAAGTATACATATTTGATGCATCTTTGATAGATTTACAAAACAAAATACATCTTGGCAGTTTTTCTTCATTTAAAGCATCCACAATCCAGGACATTGACATTTCCAAGCTGTTTGGAATCTTGTGAACTGCTACTTTAATGTTAGGTTTGTTAGGTGAAATTCTGATCTCGATGGTATCCACACCTAGATCTAAAACCTTGTATACTCTACGAGAAATTTTTTTAGTACAAGTGGCACTCAATGCTAGGATAGATGCACGTGGAAATAAGGATCTCAATTCTCCAATATCCCCAAACCATTTTCGAAAGGCTTCTTTCTTCTCATCACTTTGACCCCTGCAAGGTTTGTTAAATATTAGTATTCAAAACAGGAGAGGTTTTTTTAAATCTAGATTTCCTTGGCACTAGTGGCACTTAAATAACTAATACTCAGGTGACTGTGGACCTCTTGTATATAGAATGTGATGTTTTGGATATATTTGTAACCCAAAATTATAAAGCGAATAACCTATTAATTAACACATATGTGTTTTACCTGTAGCATCATTTCATTAATTCAAAAGACTGTGACTGCTAAGGCAAACACATTAAAAAGATCATTGAAATGAGATGGTATGGTTCTTATGCATTTTAACAGACCCATTTTTGTTACTTTATAAGATTTTTTACCATAATCTAAGAAAACGGTCAGTTTAATTTTGTTAATAACCTGATGACTTTTTACTATTGGTGTCATGATTAATGATCTCTAGACGTCAAAATTTGTAAAATCTATGGAGAATCCACACAAGTGTATAAACACCTTGGTCTGTATACCAAATATCATTTATATTAAAAGTTATACAATTATATGTTAAAATTACATGTTGCAAAATAAACATCAAAATATATGCCTATAAAGTATTGGATACAAACTGCAGCTATTACAAGTTCTCAACTACATTTTTGTTGCTATACATTATGTATCATAACATTAATTTTCACTTATTCTTACATGTACTAATTCATGATTAATTGAGAAAATATTAGGCAAACAAAAGATGAGTTTATTTTTACCATTTTGCTATAGGCACTGTTAATCTCACAATTTTGCTCCCATACTTTCCCGTTTTTTAACAAATTACAGTACACGCAGTGACATTTTTTTATTGCCTAATGATACAACTAAAAAACTTACCATGTTGAAATTGTATGGACTTCATCAACAACTATAGTTGACACCTTATACTGTTGCAATTTGGATCTGAAAACTTTGTCTCCAACCAAAATTTCTGGAGAGGAAAATAGGTACTGAAAATTCCCATCTTCTATATCCTTTTCATCATCTGCATTACTTCCTACAAAAATAAAGACCTTACATGTACACTAAAAACAATGTATTTCTACACATTTGATTTGTCAAATTACTTCGATCAAATACTTTATACATACTTATTTTATAAGTGCATTTTCAAATGTATTTGAAATTGACCTTCATCTATGATAATTTAGTATAATTTAAAAATGTTGTCATCATTTGTAAATGTGTATTGTTGGTGATTAGAATAGATACAAGTCCAAGTAAGAAGCAAGTGGTTCCATATAGTTAGCTAGCATATTGTTGCAACAAATTATAAAGGAGCGGATTGAGGAGCTAATTTTATACACATTGCAAATTTTTAAAAACACTAATATATATATATATATATATTGCATACATATTGTATCTGTTACAATGCAATATATGCTACATGTACAGTTCTTATTTCAAATGTGCACTTCAAATATATAGATACTTGTATGTGCTCCATTTGCTTTGTATGCTGCATGTTTTATTGTCTTCGTAAGTGCTGCCTGCCAAGAAATGATTTCTAAATGTGCTTTTTTCATAACAATAAACTGTCATGGCTTGTGAGTCTGTGACTCTTAACTTCTTTTTAAACTGAGATTTCTTTGAATATAATTTGGTTGTAACTTAAGATTATAAGAATTTTTCCACCACCCCACTCCAACAAAAAGAAGATAAAAATAAAATAAAGATCTGAAAGGCTCATGGCTTATTTCGAATGCATACACGATCGTTTTTCCTGTGCTTGCTATAAATGATAATACACTGTAGGTACGTGTTTGTATTTGTTTTTCCGTGTATATTATTTATATAGGATATATGATGTAAAATTAACCTTTTTGCACGGCTCTTATACCAGGAATACCATTCAGTCTCTCACATTGGTCCAGCATCAGAGCAACTAATGGTGAGCAAACGATAACCTTGCTTGCGTCGTCTTCCATCTCCAGTTCACGCTTCACAGACACCAGCATTTGATAAGGAAGAGACTTCCCGTAGCCTGTCGGCAAAACAGCCATACAATCCTTTCTCTCCAACAACAGTTCAAGCATTTGTTTTTGTTCCTTCTTCAGTTTATCGATCCCAAACTTCCGCAAAACTTTTCCAATCGCGATTTCTAATTCTTCGGCAGCCATTTTGTGATTCTTTCCGAAGTCGCTTTTCAAACATAAATTTTGATTGGTGGAAAAGGTTTTGCTTCCTAATTATATATTCTTGGACGAAAGGTCACCGGGACGTGACCTCTAAGCGAGTTGATTCAGATCCTCGAGTAGCGACAAATCAAAAGAAATAAAGGAGCGGATCGAGGATCTGATTTTAATCAGATTGCTCATTTAAAGTCAGCATTTTGCAAATACTATGATCGTTATAACGATCTAGTTTGCCATTACATCCTGTTATTGGGTGAAATGCTGTCTGACTTGTTTCATACCGATTTGTAGGCCGTTGTTGGCACACTGATTTTGACTAGGATAACTATGTTTACTTGATCAAAATATAGGGCTCACGGCGGATGTGACTGGTCGACAGGGGATGCTTACTTCTCCCAGGGACCCGATCCCACCTCTAGTATATGCAGGGGTCCGTGTTTGCCCAATGTACTATTTTGTATTGCTTATAGTAGATATGAGATTGATCACTGTTTCTTATCTCCACCTTTCATGTCGAATTTGAAGACTACATCAAGAGTTTTATTCTTTTCATGTACTTGTACTTAGATACATTAAATCTGCCTTTTTTGAAAAATGCAAGAACATTTCGGATTATAAAAGAGCACAATTTGTGCCGATAGGGCACATATAAACTGTTGGAAGACATTGTGCATGTATTTGGATTCTAATAAATTTCCCATATCAGCTTTAAAGTTCCTTTATGTAAAATCAAACTAGACCTCAAAGGACTATGTTTCATGATCCACTGTGCTAGTTTTCCCGTAGGGATAAGGGTTAGAATAGGTCGTCTATTTTTGTAAGAACCGACTAAATGGGGTGGTCCTTTGGATGAGACCGTAAAAACTAGGTCCCATGTCACAGCAGATGTGGCACGATAAAGATCCTTCCCTGCTCAAAAGCCGAGCATAAGCCTAAATTTTGCAGTCCTTCACCGGTAATGGTGACGTCTCCATACGTGTCAGAAATTCTCGAGAGGGACGTTAATCAATATTCAATCAATCAATTAATTCAAGCATTCATTGATTTTTCTTGAATTAAGTAATTTCCACCATGAAGAAAACCCGAAATGATATTTTGCATCAACATGTTACATTTTGTAAAATCACAAAATTAGTCATTCTTAAGGGGGGGGGGGGGGGTCCTAGAAATTTTTTAAAAAATGTGAACATTTATATCAGTCATGGACACATGCATCAATCGAAACCAATTTCATTTATTTGCAAGATTAAGATTTAACACTTAGCATCTATCGCATTTTATGATCAACACATGTGACCCATATGGTTTTTGAAACAAAGGAAGCGTTAAAAGAAAATGGCGGGAATTTCACGTATTTGCGATGTTGTACATTGTATATTCATCAGTTGTTTCTGTACGCTTAATTATACTTATTCGTTGATGTATGAGTTATGCAATGTTTTTCTTATCTATGTCTTTTATTACAGTCAGAATTAGGCCCATATCAGATTACTCGATAATTCCAGTTCTTTTCCGGGATTTCCTTGTTGTCATGTGTAGGTTTTGGATTCTGTATTGCTCTGATGACGTAGTACGCAGGAAGCTATGCATGAATGGAGCTACATGAAATGGAGTGACTGTTGTTGGTAATACATGTATAACAGGTGATTTCGAGGAATTACAGTACAGATCTTGTAAGTTGGAGTATGGTTTCAAGATTCGAAGGAGAAAGTGTGGAGATTTTTGACATTGCAAGGTAATACAAAATGAAAGAGACTATTCGCGAGGTACAATTCGCAATAGTGAAGTAGCAAGACTTGTGTTTACAAAAATGGAAGTTGAAAAAGTTAAAGACAAAGCCGATCCAGATGACATTTCAAAATCAAATTACTTTTAAGAAATTCGTTTAAAGAATCCAGTTCTACATCCAAATGTTGTGACATTTGACAAAGTGATGGCTGACCAAATTTAACCTGACCTCATTTCTGAATGAGGTGATCAAGTGTTATGTTATCATTGCACTGTACAATATTGCATTTACTTTATAACGTATCTTTAACAAATTGCAGGAGCAATGTTTTTATTGTCATAAACTTCATTTCGTTCCCTGATATTTGAAACCTGAATTTAAAACTTTCCATGAAAAACTAGGAATGTGAAAATGTTTAATCCAGGAAAGAAATCAGAGACATCGTGTGATTCACTGAAGACATATATGATGGAACCGCTGTTGGTAAGTTTTAAATCTTGTATTCTAAGAACCTATTTACGTACATCACAGTTTTTGCTTGTATAGTCCTTGATTTGCTGTCTTAAAAACTAATATTTGACCAAATGTGAACAGGTACTTGATATTTTTCATGCATTCATGTGGGCATCATTAAAATTTGCAGAAAACAAATAATCAAATGGTTAATGAAACAGCTTTCTTCTTGAAAGGAAATAACAGTTGCTAGTTGCCAATGTATTTCATTTACTTAGTAATGCTGTAAAGAAGACTCCTGAAGATGAATATTGATTTGTATATTAGACTAACATTTCATAGGTGAGCTTATTTACATACAATAGCTGTTCACAAGTATAGGTATTCACATATATTATGTTTTCAAAGGATGAGATGGGAATCTACATCATATTGTATTGTATTTCATATACTGACATATATATTCAATGGATTCAGATCAACTTTTCGTGTTGCATTTAGTGTTTTTATCAATTTGAAAAAGAGGATTTTTTATGTGTTGTGTTGCGTTTGCTATTCCCAATACGTCATTTAGCATTTCATGCATAAAGCGGTCAATAAGTTTCAATTAAAAAAAAACCTGAAATACTATACGTATGGATATACATTTACTTTTATTGTGTATGTTAGTAAAATGGGTATATTCAGGTCGCAGTAGCTCGGTGGTAGATTGTGAGTTCAGTCCCGCTCGTGCCATGGTCGCGTTACACATTAGATGAAATCATAGGTAATGATTGCCCCTTCACCAAACGCTCGTCATTTAGAAGTGAGAATCGCGGGTCATTCGAATATGACCTAAATACGGAGGTCAGTGTCGCGACAGGCGATTGCACGCTAAAGAATCCTTACATATACGACTCTAAGCGTTAAGAATATGCTTAAATTCATGTTACCTCACCTTCAACTGATGACGTCTCAATATGAGTGGAAAGGGTAGTAAAAGAAGGAAATATCAATCAGCCTCATTGATGTGATGGGTAGTAGATTTCAAATGTTACACGACAGTTTGTGACATCTGAAAACAAATCTGAATACAAAATTATTGATATAATATCAGTTGTTACTACATATAGTTATCTATCAATGTCTCTGTAATGTTGTACAGTGAACGTGTTGAAAGGGGTATGATGATGAACTCTTAATCAAACTTGAAAATAGTGACATGTTTCTAATAATATTTTGTCACATGATCAATTTTTGAATCGCGGCAGGCTTCTGATAAATGAACAAGTAAAGACCAATCTCATAAATCTTACTAAAGTTACAAAACCTAGAGAAAGGCAAAACGAACCCTTGGATGGTGGGATAAGGTACCGAGAAAGAGTAAGCATCCTCTGCCAAATGGTCACAGATAAGTTATTGTTAACGGTCTCGTTTAAAGTCAGCATTTTGCAAATTCTATGTCGTTACAACGATCTAATTTGCAAGTACAAGTTTCACTGGATTGAATGCTGCCTGACATGTTACATGCCAATTGTTAGTTCGCTTTTTACATATTGATTTTGACTACTATTTACTCCGTTTACCTAATCAATATATAAGGCTCACGGTAGCTAAGGTGTGACCGTTCGACAGGTGATGCCTTCTCCTTCTAGGCACCTGATTCCACCTCTGGTTTGCCCTTCTCTTAATTTTGTTTTCTTTATTGATGAAATTGATCACTGTTCACTATCTTCATTTGTTATTTGTTCACACATACATTTTGATGTTCATGCCATTTATTCTATTCAACATTCTTGAAATGAACCCAATTGAGGTAATAAGGTAGTGGGGAAATTTCAAACAGTCGCAATATACATATACCAGGGTAGTTATCTATGTACTTGAAGATACAGTGATTCTTATTGGAATAGACTGATTGATTGTCATATTGGGATTCTTCCAAAATATTCGATAAGAGAAGTACAGTAACACGATTTTATGTTATAACGTTATAACGATCTAGTTCGTCAATACAACTTCGCATTGGGTCAAATGCTGTCTGACGTGTTTCATACCGATTGTTACGTTATAACGATCTAGTTCGTCAATACAACCTCGCATTGGGTCAAATGCTGTCTGACGTGTTTCATACCGATTGTTAAGCCGTTCTTGGCACACTGATTTGACTGCGGATAACTCCGTTTACCTGATCAGGATATGGGGCTCACGGCGGGTGTGACCGGTCAACAGGGGATGCTTACTCCTACTAGGCACCTGATCCCACCTCTGGTGTGTCCAGGGGTCCGTGTTTGCCCAACTATCTATTTTGTATTGCTTGTAGGAGTTATGAGATTGATCACTGTTCGTTATCTTCACCTTGCATCTATCAGTTGTGTAAAATTTGTAATTTCTGGGAGTATCCAACTACATGGAGTTTTCTTGAAAGCAAACAATTATTTTATCATTACCTTCTAGGTGATTACACAATTGCATATAGCAATTGAATATAACTTAAAGCTGACGTGAATGCATATACGTTCTGGGAATCTCGATGTTCGTCGTATTTCTCTATTTTATCTTCATATTAGTTGAGAATATCATTCTTAAATGTATTTGGTCTGCATGGTATAGAAATGGATGGGTTCTACTACGCTTTATTTCGCATTAGTGTTTATAATTTATCGGTGTGGGTAGACTCAACAGGTATACATCCCTAACAGTAATGTATAGGGAATTCATTTAAACAATATTTATTCACATAATAAGTTAATGGGATCGCACAGCAAGTACAACCTATTATAGCCCTCACATATACAATGAATAAGGAATGAGAAAACAAATCAACATTATGCAACTTCTGGATTATTTAGAGGAAGATGCTTGTGTATGCAGTATTTGCAGAAATCATGCCAAACTAGTGTAATAAACGCGGAGAAATCACTTACAATTTATCTTTTAATAGAATGGTAAAACATTGTATTTTTCATATTAACATCCACCTCATGCAAATATGGAGGCATATATACTGCATGTCAGTAATGAGCATGGATGACATTCTGGCCAACATAAGTATATAATTCAGACAACTGCATACCAGGGGTAACATACGGTACTGTATTAAACCGAAGACGTACTTGTCCTGTTGTCGAAAATATTCCTACCTTTATTCTGATAAGACCACGAAACAACATTTCAAAAATCCTTTTGTATTCCCAAAGCAATATATATATAAATAGGTAAAAAATAAAAAAAGAATGTGCCCAGGGGTCCGTGTTTGCTCAACTATCTATTTTGTATTGCTTATAGGAGTTATGAGATTGCTCACTGCTCGTTATCTTCACCTTGCACGAAGACTTTTAGTAAATTTTTGAAGATTTGAAATGAAAGCGTTAAAGCTTTACTAAACGTCTTCGTGTATCTTTTTTATTTTTTACCTATACTTTTACCGATTATTGCGAAAAGTAATTATATGTATATAACAGCACGACAACCCAACAACACCTTACTTTCTTAAAGTGTCGGATCTGATAATATACAAGGCCATTAAAGAAATTTATAAAAGCACTGAAAAGGCCATGGCACTATATATATATATATATATATATATATATATATATATATATATATATATAAATATATATATATATCTTTAATAACCGCCGCGCCTCGCGTCTCCTTTTTCTTCAAATATTTCGACCAAGTGACCGGTCTTCTTTAATGGCGTGTATATGTTATGGCAATATAACGCAAGGCTACATACAAAAAAGTACTATGCCGTCACAGTGAGTATTACAAAGTAACGTCAAAGTTGATATTGCGCGGAAAAAGAATTGAAGGAGATAACAGTGTAATAATAGAACTAACAATACTCACCCGGAACTGTGAACACATCCTCACACACACACACACACACACACACACACACACACACACACACACACACACACACACACACACACACACACACACACACACACACACATATATATATATATATATATATATATATATATATATATAAAGGGTGTTAAGAAAGTTCGTTCAATGATTCACATCATGCCTAAACTTATTTATAAACAACTCATATACACGTTTGTATGTTTTTAATAACCAGACAGTCCACCTTTGTTTTTCAATACCTTTTTAATTCTGTTTGGCATTGAATGAATTAAAGAAATCAAATGTTTCTGAGTTATCTCCCTCCATGTACGTTGAAGTCGGCGACGTAATTGGCTCATTGTTGTTGGGCGCGGATCTTTGTAGGCCTCGCTGTTCAGAATACTCCAAAGATTTTCTATACAATTTAGGTCTGGGGAATTGCCTGGCCATTCTTCTTTCGAAATAAAGTTTGGTGAATTATTTTCACACCAATTTTGTGTTAGGAGGGCAGTGTGAGGTGTCGCTCCATCTTGAACAAACGTAGCGTGTCCTGGATATTGAACCAACTTTCGTTCGTCAATCCTACCACTATTTTTCTGTCGAATCAGAGCAGGTTTTAGTTCTTTTTGAAGAATTTTCTTCACATAATAGTCAGCATTAATAGTTTTGCTGGCTGGAACAATGTGAAGTTTGGACAAACCCTGAACTCCCATCGCACCCCATATCATGACTTTAGCGCTTGACTTGACACAGCTTACGTCTGGAACCTCATCTGACTGGGACCCCCATACAACATCGTCCTGTCGGTTCGGAACATGAAACAAATATTTTGTAGATTCATCACTAAAGATGTAGTTCTCCCAGTCTTCAGCCGTCAAATGCTTGTGATCACGAGCAAATTTCAATCTCTTTTGCCTCTGTTTTTTGTCTGTAGTTGATATCTCGATCTTTTAAATGCCTTCCATTTTTTAACTTTTCGCAAATAATTATAAACAGTTACATGACTTACATTAAAGCCTGAGTTCTTAAGTTCCTTGCTGCATTTTCTTGTTGATTTTCCTCTTTTGTATTTTATGTTCTCCACTTTTTTCTTGACTACCCCACTATTTTCGATGGCCGACCGGATCTCGGTTGATCTGTTAGTTGTTTATTTTTCTCTCGCCTTCGTCTCCACTTTGTTACCCATCGCTCACTTTTACATAGCTGCTTAGTCACATCCTTCACACTTAATCCTGCATCTAATAAAGCCAAAGCTTGAGCTCGTTCATTAATTGTATCAACACTTGTACAGGACGTCTGCTTTTTCAACGAACTCGGCATATTTATTTCATGACGTAATAGACATTATGTTTACATCACTCCATAGTAACACGAGAGAGTGCACATAGGGAAGGATAACTATCGATATAATGGAAAAAAATTCTAAAGTGTTACCAGTAAATATTTGAAACAAAAATATTTAGTTTTTCTATTTAATTTTTTAAATTTACAAACGGAACGAATTTTCTTAACACCCTTTATATTGCATATTGAGATATTTGCATATTAAAGTAAACAATGGTATTTAACCTATTTGTGGTCTATCTTGGGCAATATCAGAGTTTGCCTATTAGATGTAGAAATCATGTTGTTGGTGATCAGTTACGTATGTATTTAATAAGATACATATATTTTGTAGATTTTCTTATACAACGGCACATAGCTGGGTCTTCATTTTAATCAATGAAATTAAGTTTATATGGACTAGTGTAATTATTTTGATCTCAGAAAGATTGCTTTCAAAAGCTACGTGGGTTAGAATAGGTCCTTAGTACCACTTGCTTGTATGAAGAGGCGACTAAATGGGGCGGTCCTTCGGATGAGACTGCAAAACCGAGGTCCCATGTCACATCAGGTATTGCATGATAAAGATCCCTCCCTGCTCAATGGCCATAGGCCTAAATATGTTCAGCCCTTGGCCGGCAGTGGTGACGTCTCCATATGCGTAAAAAATTCTCGAGTGGGACGTTAAACAACATACAATCAATCAATTTAAGTCCAAATATCTTATTTGGTTTGGCCAGCCAAGTAAACATTAGTAAGCTAAATTACAATATAATTCACGATTTCTTCAAAAGGCTATAGTTATTCGATGTGTACTTCATATATGTTGAGGATTGGTTCGAATGGAAGATCCCATGGGAATCTGGGTTAGAATATGGCTTTGGTACCCCTTGATTGTCTTAAGAACCGAGTAAATTGGTCGGTTCTTCAGATGAGATTACAAAAACTGAGGTCCTGTCACAGCAGTTGTGGCACGATAAAGATCCATCCCTGCTCAAAGAGCAATTAAGCCCAACATAGGTCTAAATTTTATAGTCTTTCATAGGCAATGGTGACGTCTTCATAGGTGTGAAAGATTCTCAAGAGGGACGTAAAACAATATACAATCAATCAAATGAAAAAAAGTGAAGACAACAAAAAAGGAGACATGAACTCTTGGAGTGAAGACAATGTAGATGGGGTCAGTTGCGTATGAAAAGAAGAATCGTCCCCAGTTTATGGTCACACATGCCGTGAACCCTCTATCGTGATCAGATAAACGGAATAATCCGTTATGAAATCTGTAGATGGTAAAGAATGGCCTTACAATTTGTATGATACACGTCAGACAGCATTCGACCTAATGATAGGTTGTATTTTAAAATCATTTTAATGACCATAAAATTTACGAAAAGGTGACTTTGAATTAGATTGTTGAAACCCATGTTATATCGATTTATTTGTCTGTAGTCTGGGTCGGTTTCAAAATTTAACATACGCAGAACATGCTCTTGTGTACCACATCTAAATGGAGAAATAAATATCATATGCATGTGATAATGAAATATTGCTACAAAAATATGTGAAGTTGATGGAAATGCTAAAGTCGTCCCGATTGTCATAAAGGTAAGGTATAAGGGTGTCGTTAATTTCCATGTTCAGGAAAACTTGCAAATTAAGATAGATGTGAAAGACTTTGTGGTTTATTCTAAGTCCACTTGGATATAACTACATATGACAAAAGTATATTGTAGACTTATAGATAAACATCGTCGATGTCTCTAACTGCCGTGTTGATGGCAATGAGATTTTTCTTATTTGAATAAGGTATATCTTATGAGAAAACGGGTCAATTGATAAAGGAGTGCATTTTGTATCCATGCTAATTCCAAAAGTCTGTCAGGAGAACTGGTATCTAAGGACAACATAGACATTGCCTGTGAGGAACAACATTATCTTATTAATGAAAGGTGAAGATAAGAAATAGTAATCAATCTCATAACTCTTATAAGGAATGCAAAATAGAGAGTAGGGCAAACATGGACCCCTGGACACACCAGAGGTGGGATCAGGTGCCTAGGAGGAGTAAGCATCCCCTATCGACCGGTCACACCCGCCGTGAGCCCTATATCTTGATCAGGCAAACGGAGTACTGTAAATTCCTAAACATCGCGAGGAATTTATTATCGCGTAATTTCGCGAGAAACATCATTCGTGAAAATACATTTCTCGCTTTTATTTTTATATTGCTAAAATACATGCAAAAACACTTCATCAACAGACCACTCGCGAATTTATTTTCTTGCGATTTGACGTTCACAAGTCATTTCGCGATAATAAGTACTCGCGTAAAATAAGGAATCTACAGTATTATAATATAAACTTCATAGTACTTTAACATGTAATGAAAATGGTGTTTAACAAAAGAATTTGGGATGACTAATCTCAATATAGGAATATTTCCCGAGTTTCATTCTTATTTTAGAAACAACTGTATATAAAAAAAAATAGCACAAATCCACGACTTCAGATGCCATTCTTGTGATGCATGTTTTTTTTTTTATCGTTTAAGATGAAAAAAAACAATGATGCAAAATTTTCTTACTAAAAGCAAAAGGAATTAGATATTTACCACAACAAAGTACATGCATCTGATTCATGGTTTTATGCAAGAAGAGGAGTGATTTTCATATCAGTATATGTCATAACATTTTCGAGATCATGCTTTGGGTAATCAGTCAGTTGTATACGTTTATAGGAAATACAATGTATCCATGATTTTCAATTGGTTGCCAAACCTTAGGCAATTGATTTATTACATTACAGAGCTATTAAGACCAGGTTTGTAGATGAGAAGGCGTGTTCCCTTTACAGCAAGCAATGATATGCATGCTTTGACAGGTTCCTTAATTATTGAATCATTGTTGCGTTGACTCTAAAACCTTTAATAGGTTAGTGTTTAATAATATAAAATTAAGTTGATTTAAATGGCGATACATTATCTTAATGTAAGACTATGCAATGGAATTCCTGAAGTGCGTCCTTATGTAAATGACATTGAATTTTACACCGATGCAATTTTTCAGACCATGGAATTCTGTCATGCTGTCATACGTTACACGGTCATTGAGAGTGGATGTGAGAAGGTTATTTGACTTTCATTGTAGAGGATCATATAGCATAAACTCTGCATTGGAACTATTCTATGAAGCACATATACATGTATTCCAATAATCATTGATTCAACATAGCTGCCCCAAGAAAAAATATACGGAATATATAAAGCACTGAGAACTTCATTATGTATGGATATCGGAATATTTCTACCATACTTAGTTACACCAGTTACTGAAATCTGAATTTTAAAAGTACGAATAACTTCTAAGCTAATTGGAAAAGTGTCTGGTTATCTAATATATTAAAATATTCATGGTCTGTCATCTAGTACAAGCTCATCATAAATTTGGGTTTACTGTTATCCTTCAACTATTAGAAAAATCCGATAAATAGCCATTCATTTTAATGAAGATAATATTACGATAATCTGATAAAGAAATATTTTGAGGCTGCTTAATGCACGTGGCATAAAAATGAATCACAGAAATCATAGATATAGTTGACATATTTTGTCTTACTCTCTCCTACTTGTATTTATAGGAATTATGAGATTGATTACTGTTAGTTATCTTCACCGATTTTCGTCCTCAGATCCTATGTCTCAACAGAGAACATTAATTGATTCAAAAATCCAACGGAAATGTGGCATTTGAAAACAAAAATATATGTATTGAAAACTTTTGTTATACACCAAATGTACTCTGTGCAGACATAAAAACTATTGGTATTTTGCAGCTAGCATGGTCAGTTTGATGGAGGCCGAAGTCCCACTGACTAACCTCCAAAGAATTCATCCATGTGATGAACTGTGAAACAGTGATTGGATAATTGAGTTTAGTGATGGATCAGTTGGGTAATTTGCATTACAAAAATGCATTACATACTCAGACAATGTGAAGATTCTGATACACGGAGATAGAAAAGTTAAACACCAATGATCGTATCACAAATGATGCCAATAATATACATACACATTCATAGGGGGAATTCGATATGTTAATAATAAAGCATGAAATGACAAGAAACAAATGATATAAATTTAAAATGACGTCTGTATTTATCCTACTCTCGGTTTTGAATTCTTTATGATATTTATGTAATCTTTACGCTTTCATTGTTCATTTAATCCATGGTTAGAAATGTATATATACATATAAATGCAGTGATACGACTTAACTAATCAGATATCTTGGTTTTGGTAATCAGCTATATGTAGGTTTTGACAAGAAATACCTTTAATGTAGGTTTTGACAAGAAATACCTTTAATGTTCAAGTTCCCTTGAAACATACACTAATTTCATGTTTACTGTTTAGAAATTATTCATTCAGAGTTTTATATATATCAAGAGCTGTGATATGCATACCTCAATATTTTACATTGCCAATCCTTTTGCCGTTGATATCTCTACAAAGTGTAATAATAGCCATTTCCACTTGAACGAGCTGCAAAAGCAAACAAAATGCGTATGAATACACATAACTATAATGAAAGGTAAAGATAACGAACAGTGATCAATCTCATAACTCCTTTAAGCAATACAAAATGGATAGTTGGGCAAACACGGACCCCTGGACACACCATAGGTGGGATCAGGTGCCTAGGAGGAGTAAGCATCCCCTGCCGACCGGTCACTTTGATATGTCTAGTTCAAAAGCTAAGTATTTCGACAGAAATGGAAGTAGAATGTAAATATAAGACTATTGTTATGAAATTTATCACTGTTCGTTATCTTCACCTTCCATATAAACTTTAATTTTAAAAACGTAAATGAGGGTATGAACTGCAATAAATTTGATTTTTAATTAAAGCAGAATTTTTAAGCATCATGGCTTGGGTCCTCTGCTACGTTACCTATCAATTTGGTTGTGAAATATCCTCAACTTTCAAGTTTGATAGATTTTCAGTAACGGGATGTTTAAAATTTAGAAATATTTCATTCAGAGTTTGATATGAGTCAAATATATTTGAAAAGCAAACACACAGCTACGTAAGAATTTGCAGTGAACTTGAAAGCCATTGGTACATGAATGTGTGTGTTTAGTATATCAATCTTTAAGCAGCGTGAGAAATCTAACACAGTATCTGATGTTTTATACCACACTATTCATGAGTTTGATTACTGTTCCTTATAATTGTCTTTCATGCTATGAAATAAAATTACAATCACTCCTGTTTATCTAAATAAACATCTATGAGGAGACGTATGGGTGACAGAGTATAAAAGATATAAAACATGGCATAGTAATATTTGTTCATTATAAAACCAAGTTAGAGTAATACATAAGTAAGTAAGTAAGTAATTTTTATTTAAAGTCGGAAACTATATACAGGTAACAATAAACATGAGCTAAGAGTTCTTTAACCGACTATAAAGCATAAAAAAACACAAAGCACTAATGATATATAATTGCATGCATAGACATAAAACAGAAATTTGAAATAAAACAGGACGCATACACGTATACAGACATCTCAAGTCATGCATATATATACACAGGGACTAGCTATATTAAGATGCACATGCAGCACTGAAAACAGTTTGCAACACAAACATAAAAATATGGATATATACCTAGACTAAATTAATATGCATACCTAAGAGACATAGTAGCATGTTCATTACAAAACTAAGTTAGATTAAAACGTGACATAGTAGCATGATCATTATGAAACTAAGTGAGAGTAATACATGACATAGTAACACATGTTCATTTTAAAACTTAGCAGAGTAATACATAAATAACGAAAAGGAATTTACATGCCCAACTTTTCTACAATGTTGCCTTACTTTGTCATAAGTAAATTGTAGCAAACAGAAATAAAACATTTACATGTGTCCATGAACAAAATGAAAGTAAAAAGGCAGTGATTTCCCCAAATGCTTTCTCAGTCAGTCATATCAGTTAAATTGAAGAAGACACAACATCAAAATTACCTTACAATAAAATGAGTTTACAATTCAAATACTGCCTCAGACAGCCACTTGGTTTCCAAACTATGTAACACGACCGCAATCTTAAAAATAATTTGGAAATGAATGTGGAAGTGCATATTATGAACATTAGGAAATGGCCAGTTCTATCTGGAAATAAACAAAAATCAAATCCAGCTGAATGAAACTGTATGCAACATTTACTACGATGCCTCAATGTCATAAAAACTGGAATGTGAAAGTAACGCTGAACAGCACTTGACTTCCACTTACCCATCAAACGCAGTTTTCTCTTATAAATTTCATTTAAGGTAATTCCACCCTTTTAGAATTATAAGTTCAATCTTATATTTGATTGTTGATTCTTCAAATGATATATCTTAGTAACAAATAAAAGTGATAAAATAAATGTGTTGCAGTATTAATGAATTTTTTATCAATTAGCATAATATATTCGTTATCAGCATCAGAAAATTGCAATTTTCATTAAACAGCATTATCAAGCTTTCACAAAAACTGGTTGTAATGATGTAATTGTATTCATAACAATTTCATGAAAATGTTTCTTTAAAAATTATGCAAACTTTTTGTGAAAAATAAAGGAAATTTATCGCATAATGGACTTGATAAATAAGTTAATGAAACCAGAGTTATTGCCTTTGGATTCAATATTTTGAAACATATAATCAATTATTCGTATATGAATTAGACTTTTGAAATATTTTATGGTAAACAAGATTTTTAACAAAAACCACTGAAAAAGACTCCGACAAAATTTACGTTCCTGTCATGCATAAATCTTGTTATATCATTGACTTTGCAAAATCTTACATTTATATAACGTCACAGGAGGGTGAAAATACCTTAAATGCATTATGAGGCTGCACCAAATCAAAAGATATGTGATTTATAGAGTTTTGGGTCTAGTCCAACAACATAAAGCGGTTTTTATCTCTAATTTGAAATATTATTCTGCGATTTGAGGGGAACAATCAAAAGTAAATAATGCTCCCTAATTTCAAGTAATTGATCATTGCTCGAACTCAGCAAATTAATATACACTTACGTAAAGTTATTTGTAAATATAATGGCCTACAAGACTTATTATGCTTGAAGTGTCTAAACGTCAACGTCATGTAATGTGCGCTTTTGAAAGGTTCATTTATTGTCAGGTTTTCCATGCAAGTAACATTTTCGACAACTCTTTGAGATTTTGAACTTACTTCCCCTATTCTAAGGAAAACATAAGCAGAGTTTAATCATAGTCGCTTAAAGATGCCTATGGAACTTTCCAGAAAACATTTTAATGCCCCTACCAACTGAAGAAAAATTTGTGGTGTTGAAGGTGACCTAATATCCGATTTACTACATAGATGTTGGGGAGCTTTAAGTAGCTTTTTCCACCACAAAGACTTCGTTGAATTTGTTAATCCATTTAGGAGAGGTCAGCTAAGTAAGTACTGATGACGTTGCTTGATTTCCCTTGATTGTGCAGTCATGGCAGAAAGTACACAATCTTAGCTACCGTAGTAGGAACTTTTGTCTTGTTCGAAAAGTTGTTTCGTGGTATTTCCTGAAAACTGACATGATAGTCGTATGAGATTGATAGATGTAAAGTATTCGTTATACCCTGCATATGTTTAGCTTTAGATAAACTGTAATATCGCAAACACACCAGGACCAGATGTCTTACACTCTGGTGTGTCCAGGGGTCCGTGTTTGCCCAACTATCTATTTTGTATTGCTTGTAGGAGTTATGAGATTGATCACTGTTCGTTATCTTCACCTTGCATGAGACATGGCGGATGTGTCTTTAGAGGAAATTTTGTAGATGATATGAATTACCGCTAAGTTATCTTAAGAGGCTATCTCAGAGAAAAACATGTAAAATCACTAAAATCGTCCAGATGGGTACATAGAACTTTCCATTTTGTTATTTGTTTTTATGATCTAGGGTGTACCATGATATGAAACATGTACTTTGGAATTTCCTCACGCATTTCTATTTTTAGAAACAACTGGTTTTGATATTTACCAGTAGTTGGCATTCATGCATAGCAGTTATTATGGAAGTTTGAGGCCTTATAAAATAATTAGAATACTTAAAAAAAAATGTTTTTGCTATATCATATAAATATACGTTACATTTAAAGAATATTAATGTTTTGCTCTTATTGCATGTATTGATAATTAAGGACAAAGCCATATGTAAGCTAAACTTTGGAATTACAGATAAAATATGCAAGTTTGGTGCAGTAATACAGCTTAAATGGAGATTAAAATTTCATGTAATGATATTAATTATAAAGATCAATTCAGGTGTTAACAAATATATAAAATCCACTGATGGCTTTTCATATCTGATATATTAAGCAAGTAGTTGAAAGAATGACCATAGCGAGTTTAACCAATATCTTGTTTACTTGATATTTTTATCTAAACATAATTGATATGGTTTTATTGTATAGGTAATAAACAAATTTTTATTGTAAATGAATATTATAAAGTCAATGAAAAATCAACAGTACATACCATAAATGAAAAAATATTACAATTTTATTAGAATGTTTGGAAGAGTTATCTCCCGTAATGCCGCTCTTTATTCAAGTACGGGAAAAATTGGCGAGCAGTCGCAACATGCATCATATATTGCATTAGATGTGTGATTTCAGCGGTTTTTCGAACACTGCGTTTAGTGAATGTCATATATTTCAAATATATGAATGTAGGACGGATGTGTCTTGTCACTTGCGACTGTTACAATGCTCTGAACAATTTCTTGGACAGTATGGTAAATATTTGGAGGTGCCGGGGCCGGGGCAATCCTGCCGATATTTAAAATTGTAATATTTCCGTGGACAATGGCATATTAAGACTAAGAATATATCAAAAGCATCGATCGAATTTTGGGTTACAATGGAGGAGAAATAAAGCTAGGTGCTGTCATCCAGACCACAACACATAAAGCTAAACCACAATGAGGGGCAACCCGAGACGGACAATTATTTTTATGGTTGAACCAGATAGGATCTAATTCTTAAACAAATTAAGAAAATAAATATCATATGTATGTATGTGTATCCATATATGATTTTTACATATGTTTATATTTCACTTGTGTATGTATACACACGTGCACACACATACACAGAACCCACTTTCACGAATAAACAAACTGACATATTGACTCGGTCATTAAATAGTAAACATGATAAAGGTGAACCTGGGCAGTGCATGTGTATCAGTCTCTTTCAACTTAACCACTCCACCCCCACCCCCTCTGACATGTTGTGTTCTGATGTTACTTTTGTCCTTAGACTTATCAACTATTGTGCAAAACAAGACTGAGTGGTTCTTTACGTGGACATCATGTGTCTTTATGTTGGGAGGTACATAATCCATTTCTGTGAAATGCGTAACATAAGCCTGGGGAAAATTGGTTCTTGTGTAAGGACCTTTGTTGAACATTTTGTTTACGAAAATTGAAATGGGTGGTGGGCTGACGAAAAGTGGTGGCCATGACCTAATACTCATAATGAAGCCGGCCTCAGAGAATATATCACACTTTATTCACTTACCGTATCTGGTTGTCATAGGTAAACCATGAGGACCTTTTGCACCTAATAACCAACTCACGAACAAATATACCACGTTTAATGACTGATGAAAATAGTTTGAGAAGCTTTTTCTGAGGATACGGCCCGCAACGTTAAGAAAACACTTGTCCATTGTCTAATAGATTTATTGGATTTCAGGGCTTAGATGCAACTTTATATTTTCTGAGCTTTCCAAACAAACGTATTTATCTCATGTGCAGTCTTCTTTGGGCAGTGATTTAACAAACTCCACGTATTTATTATGCAAAATTTTGTTTTTGAGCTTGAAATCAACTGACATATAATTTGAGAAGACCTAAACCCGTACTCTTCCTCTCATTCATTGTCATCAGACGAGCTGCTAGAACTCACATCACTATCATTCTCATTACTATCAACTGTACCTGATGTATTTGGAGTTCTCTTTATCTTGCCCTTGGAAGTTAGGTTGACCTCGTGCTCTTGTCTGTTTTACTTTCCTCTTTGATGGTCACTGTTTTTTAATGCTTTTAGGATCCGTTCTGTAACATCGTCCATAAACTGCGATTGCAAGTTAACATTCTCAATGGAGCAGTTGTCATTTTGGAATGACCACATACAACAACATTTTGTCTCCTAAGCTAATGATCCCGCCTCAGCCACAGGCATCCGGAGTTCTCTTTTTTTCTCCGCTTACTGGTACTCATCTGAAATAATTGATAACCGAAAGGTATAATGCTAGTAAACTCTAGCCCTATGGAAGTCGGTTTGAAATGATAAAACCCCAGCCATACTGGGATTAATTTGTGAAAAACTATAATATAATTATAGGGTAAAACACTTTGATAAACTACCAAACCCCAACCATATAGTATTGATGTGAACATGAAATGATAGAATCTTATCCTATTGGGTAAATCATACACTGTATAGTAACATGCAAATATTACCGAACAATTTCTGGAGATTTTAGAGACAAAACGACCACAGCTCTAATGTTAATGTAGTAGCTTATGTTCCCTTGTTCATTCATATGAACTCCGTCATCACTGAATTTGAAAGCCTGAGATTGTGAAGACCAACCTCATTAGAAGCGGGAAAATGATGTTTCATCCATACTAATCAAATGCTTCGAAATGCCTTCATTTAAGACAGCAATTCTACTATCAAACCAGTCAGTATTTACTTCATAACGAATAGATCTGGCTGGAGAAAATCTGTGCAAAGTGTGTAAAATCATCACGGGCCTCACAGATTCACTATGGAAAAATGAAGAATACGGAAAGTGATCAATCTCATAATTCTTAAGAAAACAAAATTAAGATTTGAGCAAACACACACCCTTGGACATACCAGAGGTGGGATCAGTGCCTAAAAGGAGCAAGCATCCACTGTCGACTGGTCACACTTGTGGTGAGCCCGATATCTTTGACAGTTTTTTGGGGGCAAACGTGATCGTTATAACGGTCACAGAATTTGCAAAATGCTGACTTTAAAGGATACTATTGAAATTCCTCTAACATCAACGTAGTGTCATTAGCCTGTCTTGATTTAAAAACTGATCATAGGCACAACAAGCTATTGTGTATCGAATCAGATGAAAGACATATACACATATGCAGGTGTTAATGTAATATATCCCACCTCTGGTGTGTCCAGGGGTCCGTATTTGCCCAACTATCTATTTTGTATTGCTTGTAGGAGTTATGAGATTGATCACTGTTCGTTATCTTCACCTTGCATTGCTACACTTTCAATGAGGAACCTCAGAGTACTTGTGCGTAAAATCAAAGTAGTTTTTAAGACAGTAATGTTTCGAATGACCGATATCTAGATATGGTTGTCTCCTTTTTCCATCCCTGTTGAGTAAGTAACTGTCTATGATATCATAAAGTTCATTCTTTAATTTATCCTAAGGAATGGACGTGTAAAGTGTCGAAAAGTAATACGCTCGGATACTGTTGACCAGAGAAAAATCCTGCGATCCAAAATCCTCCAGAATCCCCTCAGAACCCCAAAACCCACAATCGATCCAAACCATCTCCGGCACACAACACTGCAAGATACGTTTGAAGTTTCTCCCCACAACTGTCAACACGCAGGTGAGGAGCAAAAATAAGGGCCCGGCATAACATTCACGGGATCCAGAAGAGTATCACTGTTTCTAAGGACCCCTGTGGAATATAGAAATCCAGCACATGCACGACAACCCACATTCATCCGTCCCATTGACTGGAATATCAAATGTGTCCAACACTGAAGCATGGTGATGAAGAATTTCATCTTCTGAAAGCGTAGTGAAAGTATAAGTACGATTACCAAATGTGGAACCAACGCCAAGTTCGTTTACAATACAACCGTAACAACGAGCCTTACAAAGACAATGTTGTTACAAGCTTTGTCAGCTGGAAAATAAAACGATAGCGAATTCTAAAAATAGCGTCCTCGGTCTTACCACGCATCAATACTTCGTTAGATAAGGCATGGATGATATTGATGTTTGGCCTAAGTTCTCTTACGTAAGACACCCCAGGCGCGCGATTTTTCTGAAGAGACGTTCCACCTTGTCCACAACAATGAACTCTAACTTTGTGACAATCCAAATTTAAATTAGTGTTCACACGCCTACCCTGGTTATCCACAATAAATTGCTCAAATCTCCAAACAAAAGAATGTCCCAGAATCGGGACTTTTCTGGTCATAGTAGCTTAGCGATGTGCTACACGGGAGTAAAAAGGAAAAACCACAGATCAGGCTCACTGAGAAGTATTTGATCTAAATCACCTATATTGCTTCCGTCGGCTCAACTAATGTTTCAAGAAATCTTATGTAATCCCAAAAATGAAAGCCTGGCCGCAATTTCGATACGCTGAATGCTTTCCCTCAAGATTTTCTCCCGTAAATAAATTCATGTAAACAAATGTCACGTGACTGAATAAAGCCAAACGTAGTACAGAACTGCAACTGTACTATAATAAAATCCGGAAAAACAATTCCTAATGATATATATTATTTTGTGCTTCACATATATACTACTATGTAATATATTTCTACAAAATAAACACTCAGTTTCATCTGGTTTTAGTGTCAATTCGAAAATCATGGGCATTATCCATTACAATACATAAGTGGATAGGTACTTTAACTTAGATATCTGATGTTTTATATTTTCTAATATAAAAATCAATTTTTATCATATATCATGCTCCAAAGCGTATATTTCTACAACGCTAGTCATACAATTATTTACATGTAATATTTCGGTAGGAAACGTGAAAGGTAACGGTATTTTCTTTCACAATCCATTGGTAGCTCATTAAACAAAACATGATATCTGAAATTGTATGACAAATTCACGTATGAAAGGCATACCCTGAAGGAAAAGGTACTGTGTATAATTTTTGCTGATAAATGGTCATAATTACTGATATTGTGTTTATATCGATGAATATTAATATTTACTATCGTGCATACTGTAGATTTCTGTAAATAGATAGGTGTTGAAGAAAAACACATCTGGTACTTTGAAATACTTCTGGCGCTGTGAATTATTGAGGAATACCATGAATATTTCTCCCATTGCAGAAGGCGTGAAAATTAGTCGAAGTGAAATAATCATTACAGATGAGCTGTTCTAAATGATTTCCTTAAAAACCAACTTTTTGTGATATGCATAGGGGTATGTTTTTCATTATATCAAGCCATTTACAATCATACCAAATACTGATGTGGTCATGTATCTTTTCATTGATTAGAGAACAGTTATTTTATTCTTCTTCCTTAATGTTTTGTTTAAAAAATTCTATAATTACAACTTTCGAAAGAAGGAAACACAGCGAAGGAGCAAGAGAGAAAAATCTTTTTCTGGTGTGTTTTGCATCCCTAACGTTAAAAGATATCTGAAGTGTTGAATGAAAAGGTAAAGGTAATGAACAGTGATCAATCTCATAACTCCTAAAAGTAATACAAAATTAGAAGTTGGACAATGACAGACCTCTGGACACACCAGAGGTGGGATCAGGTGCCAAGGAGGATTAACATTCCCTGTCAACCGACCACACCCGCCGTGAGTCCTATAATCAGGTAAACGGAGTAACCTGTAGTCAAAATTAGTGTGTAAAGAACTGATCTAATAATGGGTAGAGATACGTCAGCTACGTCACTATAGTTTAACATTCAGTGAGATAAAAATAAAGACTTAGTAAGTTGAGTTCGGGAATGATAACGATGATAAAGCAATTATAGCACAGTCAAAAGATTACTATTTTGCATCAAAGCAGAGTGCAAGAAAGACCTCGGACTTCGAACTTGGTCATCATTGTGCTCTTGGCTTCTGTAATAAACCCATGGACTGACTTCATGAACATATTGTATACAATTGCATTGAATAAAAAGAACATTGCAGATAAAATGAAAGTTTACAAACAGAAATAAAGTAGTAATTCAAACGGTCAACCTAAATTGTTTTATATTCTCCCTCACTTCGTTCGTCCGAATATAGATTAATTAAATGCTGATTTCCATAAAATAAGAAACTCATGTTATCAGTAGGATAGCAGCTCCCTAGCACTTTATTCTTTACAAACATAAACACATCAAATTTTCAAATTAAACAAAACAAAAACTGTTCATATACATTTTATTTGATACTATAATCACTGTCCACCATACAGTTGTAGTAAATTTACCTGTACGTATCTAATGTATAGCACTTCATCAAAACTAGCGAGCGTGCTTAGAATACCGCCCAAACACATGTTCGCCTATTTATATGCCTTAACCACGTGACCAAAGCAAAAAGCCCATTCGAACCCGACCACCAAAAAACCCCGCACATAATTATAATAGTTAAATTCACTATGAGTATTTGTGGTTAACATTGGTGATGTTCGCTAGTGGGTCTTATACATACACGCAACAGGTTTAAGGTGTCCCGAGTAAAATAACAAGTAATAACAGCATATTCAAATTAAAGTTAAATTCTTCCAAGCGTCGCATAATTTTAGTAAAAATCGATTGTCAATACCCAAAACAAAGATCGTATCACGTGGGGAAATCCTTTGCTTAACTATTACGTCGTCATACAAGTGACGTAGAGCTATTTTTATCCGCTAGACATTTAGTTGTTTATCACCTCGGCACAGGTGAAAGTTGCACTCAAATCATTTGCAGTTTGGACTTGATATTTCGGCATTGATATGGTAAATTTTAAAAAAGTGATACGAATCGGTACAATATCCTCTCAAATATAGCAATTTCCATAATCTCAACTCAATTGTTGGGCACTTCCGACATCCACAGCAAAATCTTATCTAAACGAGGCAAAATATTATACCTTCCGTATCAAAATCCTAAATCTACAACTAGATACCTTTAAGAATATACCTTGATCGTAATAAGATATCGTCATCTTTCACCTGTGCCGAGTCGAGATGTACACATGTTGGTTTTCTTTATTCCTAATGACTTTACACATCAGGGGCGATTTCAAGGTCACAAAGTAATATAAAAATTACTTTGCAGTCTTTAGTGCACACTTTATATAAAAATATGAGACTTGTATATTAGCAAAGGAAACTGGAAAAAAATCATCTGACAAATATATTTAAACATATACAATTTGAACACCAGATAACGGTAGCAAACAGCGAGAAAATATGACATTTTCCTCGCAATACAACTATAGACCTGTACGTCGTGACGTATTTTTATATTGTGACGTCATATAGTGTGAAGTGCACTGATGTACATTTTATAATGTTTGTTTTAACTTTACTCGGGACACCTTAACCCTTCTGTGCAGTTTAAAAATGGTCGATGGAAACATCGGAATTGATTTAAAAGTCTTACATCATAACAATATCATTTCTAACTGAGTTAGGATATTGATTATAGGTCACCTGATTCACTCAGGTGACTAATTCCAATTTGGTTTTTTGTTCTTTATAGCGGCTCAGTCATAAACTTTTCAATATTTTCAGAGTCTTATGAACGGCTAAATTTTGGTATATAATATCCATGGGTGAGAAGGAACAGAAATTTTAAATTCCATTGACCACGCCTCCGTGGCGGTCAAATATGTGGGGGGGGGGGTGAAATAATCAAATTAATAAAATTTCAAAAATATTCTTTACTACTGGGCATCAAGCAGCAAACTGTTTACATGATTAGTCAATGAACCCTTAAAATTGTGAATTCCATGACCCTTAGGTACATGGCTCGGGCCCCAGGGTCGGCTAAACTGGTCATATAATGAAAATGCATTATATATTAGTAACTTTAAAACATTAAAAAGGCAAACTGTTTGCATTATTATGATGAGTACTCCAACTCCTACCGAAACTGTAAATTGCATGACCCTGGAGTTTGAGATTCTTGTTCCAGGATTGTTCGTCATAAATTGAAAATCCATTGTATCTCATAAAATCTTCTCCGTTTATTTGATCAAGATATAGAGCTCACGGTGGTGTGTCGACAGGGAATACTTACTCCTTCTAGTTACATGATCCCACCTCTGGTATATCTAGGGATCGGTGTTCTTACTCTTAAACTTGTATTTCTTATAGGAATCATAAAATTGATTATAAGATTGTGTTTGCTATTTGCAGTTTTTCTTTACTTTTTGACAAAAGGACAAAAAATGCTTACATTATCATAAATGCATAATGGACCATTATGCTGCCAAAATAATGAAATTTGGGAACCTAATGTTTAGAGTTCAGGATCCAGGGTATTGAAACGCACAGTATCTAAATAAAAGCCTCACTTTTTCTGCACCCCTGGACATCAATGAGACAATATGTTTGCATGATCAGAATAAGTTCACAATTGTGCAAGTAATGACCCAGTGGTTTAGGGTTCAGACCGCACGATAGGTCGAATATGTTTATATTTTTAAAACTTTTTCTTTATATCTGGATATTAAGGAGGCATTAGTATGATGCATACCAAATTCTGAAATTCATAATCCTGGTTTACGGACGAAGCCCTAGGGTGGAAGTAAGATAGTTATACATTTGAAATGTCTTTCCTTTATTGTTGGAATTACCATAGGCATGAATTGTACTCCTTATTTAGCTGACCTGTTTTTATATTCGTATGAAGCAAAGCTTATTAAAAAGCTTTTATCCAAGAAAAACTTTGTTATGACTTTCAACTCCACATTTAGATATATCGAAAACGAATTATCTGTTGACAATAATCATTTCATTCCTATCTCGATCCGATATATCCCTGTGAACTCGAAATAAAACATAACATAGAGTCCTCCACATTTGCTTTGCTCTTAGATGTTGTATTGAAAATAAATATTAATGACAGACTACATGTAGCAACTCAAATTTATGACAAACGGGATGATTTCACCTTCTCAATCGTCAACATCCCATACTTCTGTAGCAATATTCCATTATCATGAAAGGTGAAGATACCGAACAGTGATCAATCTGCAAATAGTGATGCATCTCATAACCCCTATAAGTAATACAGAATAGAAAGTTGGGCAAACACGGATCCCTGGATATACCAGAGGTGGGATCAGGTGCCTAGGAGAAGTAAGCACCCCCTGTCGACCGGGAACACCCGCTGTCAGCTCTATATCTTGATAAGGTAAACGGAGTTATCGGTAGTCAAAATCAATGTGTCAAGAACGGCCTAGCAATCGGTATGAGACACATCAGACATCATTTGACCCAATGATAGGATGTATTGACAAACTAGATCGTTATTACGACCATAACATTTGCGAAATGCTGACTTAAAACGAGACTGTTAGAACCCCTGCAACATCAACCTGTTTGTCAGTAGCCTGCCTCCATCTAAAATATTGGAAAAAGGAGCGGCTACTCGACTTGAGAAATATCTTCACTCTTATTTGAAATAACATCGGTCTCCTTTAAAGTTAACATTTTGCAAATTCTGTGGTCGTTATAATGATCTAGTTTAACAATGCAACCTATCTTGGGTCAAATGCTGTCTGACGTGTTTCATACTGATTGTTAGGCCGTTTTTGACACAATGATTTTGACGATGAATAAGTTCGTTTACATGATGAAGATATAAAATCACGGCGGGTGTGATCGGTCGACAGGGGATGCTTACTCCTAAACACTTCATCCCACCTCTGGTATATCCAGGGGTCCGTGTTTGTTCAACTCTCTATCTTGTATTGCTTATATGAGCTATGAGATTGATGACTGTTCGTTATTGTCACTTTTCTGGAAATCAAGGATGGACATTTTTCATAATTATAGTAAGCATGAGTCTTTGGAAATTGTGAAATTTATCAGTCCAGTATTCAGGGTTTGTAATTACATTTCACCAAGGAAAGGTTAAGTTTTCTACTGAATATTCCAAGAGTAGGATTTTTGAATATCATGACAAATTACCTTATCATATCATGTTACATGTATAAATGTTTGTGTATTAATGGATTTTAAAGTCACTTGTCAGTAGCTTTCGAAAATGTGATGATCTGTACTCAAATGAACGTTAAATTTCATGGACCTAAATTGCATCTAATGAAATCATAATCATGTTGATACACAATGTCATAATAGAAATACTTCGAAAGCAATTGATTGGATCTTATTCCAGAACGATGAAATGCAATACTTAGTGGATGTTTCCTTGGATGCTTTAGTTTTTGTTTCCTTTTAAAAATTTTAATGCCGACAAACACACATACAGACATACACATTTGATTATATTTCTATAAAAGATCTTCAAAAGAATGATTTTATACATAACTATTTTTGTGTCGACTCCCCTCCGTTTGTTCTATCCGCTTTCCGTGATAAAATACCTTAAAGAAAATCTTTTATTTGAATCATTTCCATATTATATATATATGCAAGGTGAAGATAACGAACAGTGATAAATCTCATAACTCCTATAAGCAATACAAAATAGATAGTTGGGCAAACACGGACCCCTGGACACACCAGAGGTGGGATCATGTGCCTATGAGGAGTAAGCATCCCCTGTTGACCGCTCACATCCGCCGTGAGCCCTATATCTTGATCAGGTAAACGGAGTTATCCGCAGTCAAAATCAATGTGCCAAGAACGGATTAACAATCGATATATATATATATATATATATATATATATATATATATATATATATATATAACCAATAAAATTCTCTAGGTGCCTAGAAGGAGTAAGCATTCCCTGTTGACCGTCGTGAGCCTGTCCTCCATATTGTTGTGAAGCTCATGCGAAGCCCAGAAGAGTTGGTGAAGGAAATTTTGGACCAGCAACATTTGTTGGCCAGCGCATTGCATCTGATGTTTCATTTGCTGTAACAATACATACCAGCAACAAATTACATGGCTTATGACAGTTTCTTTTAACTAGAATTTTCACCAGATGAGTACATTTGCCTGAATAAAATAACACGAATGCCAGTTCCAAATGAACTAATTTCATCTGGTGATTTACGAGACACTTCAATAATAAACAGCAGGTTTTAGCGTCCATTGTACATTCAATGAATACATTAACTAAACAATAATAAGGAAATGCTTGCTCAGTTAAAATAGCATTGTGTGTTACAAGTGTCAAATCAAATAACATAAAGGTAGTGTTTCACATTAACATTGGTGAATAAAACATTCATCTTTTTGCTTGATGTTGGCAGATGTCTGTCTGACCTCTTGAAGTGATCTTTGAACATTATCACACATTCTATAAAAAATGCATATATTCTAAGCATTTGAAAGGCTACATTATCGTAATTAGTATTTTGCTGCACTCCTGACAATAACTACATGCATCAATAGAAAGGGAATATATGAAATATCAGGGAAAAGTTAAGTTTTTAGAGAAAATTATCAGAGCTAATGAAATTATCATAAACTTTGGTATAGGTTTTCTATTTTGTTTTTCGATCAAAATGTGAAATATTGTCAAAATACTTTTCTAAAGGTTTTATTCTACTTTGTACACTAAAATGCATCTTTGTTTTAATGTCAGATAGACTGAAAACAACTGTAAATAATTTCAGACATATATTTCTATTAATTCTGTTGTATGCATGCAAAAACAGATAAAGACAAACCTCCAATTTATCTACTTTTGTTGCACTCAGTTGCAAAAATGGAAAGGACATAAATGAAATTTGGGAAATTAAATGAACTTTCAATGTTTTAGACAAAGTTATCAGAGCAGATGAAGTCTTTATCAATGTTAGTGTGGAACGTTTTGTTTTTCGATCAAAATGTATAAAAAATTGTTAAAATAATTCATATTTTCTTCTATTTTTTCAAATAAAGTTGTATTAGTATATACTAAAATCCTTTTTCATGCATTGAATTGGATGTTTAAATGTCAGACATACCACAAACAAATAATTAGAGCTTCACACAGACATACCCTCATTTCACCTACTTTTGTTGCATTCCTGACAAAGTTTACATAAGCAATTATATGGAAATTGCGTGAGTTACTAGGCACCTGATCCCACCTCTGGTGTGTCCAGGGGTCCGTGTTTGCCCAACTATCTACTTTGTATTGTTTATAGGAGCTATGAGATTGATCACTGTTCGTTATCTTCACTTTTCATTAATAATACTACAATTCTCATATTGAAGGAATTTATATTCAATTTGAGACCCATATTTCGTATTCTTTAGAAATAAACGCTTCAAGATTGTTAAAATATCTCTTGCATAATTTTTGCATTTAGATGGAATTGGTTGTCAAAGTAGAGAAAAATGACTTTAATCCCTATAAGAAAACTTTTTGGTCAATGATAAATATTCTCAAAGAAAACATAAAGGTTTCACACAGTCAAACCTTTGCAGTTCTTATATTATATGTGTCGGGTTTTGAGTAGGGGGGCTGGGGTCTTTATCGTGCCACACCTGCTATGACACGGGACTTCGGTTTTTGCGGTCTCATTCGAAGGACCGCCCCATTTAGTCAACGCTAATAGAATTGACTAGATTATAATTCATGTTGATTTGCATTCAAAATTATATTCACGAATTCATTCAAAAATGCAAATTGCATCTTTCTGAAAGGAAAGACAACATGTGGAATGAAAAATTACAGAAAATTTCCGGCAGTGTTTGTGAAATAAACATTTCTTCGTGATAAGCCATTGGGGAAAGCAAATTTCTATTAACCTCACACATCATATTTACTGAAACACATCTGCTAATATATAGTTTAGAATTAATACATCAATAGTTAAAAATGCAAATTTAATATCTAATGATACATATCGAAAAAAATAAAATGAATTTTAAAAAAATTGTTGCACTCCTGACATTCAAAAGATAGCCATGTGGGCAAAATATTTTTATTTGTCATCTCTTTTACAAAAAAACATGCTTTTTATACTGCTTCTTCTAAAAATAAAGAAAAAAGATTATATTGATATGGTTAATTTTGAATGGTGTCTGTCAAAAGTCAAGATGTTGCACTACTGACCATGAGGGTGATGCTCATTAAATCGACTCCCACAAAGTTTACATATATACTAGCAGTTACTTTTTTCTATCATTAAACAGGAGATATTGTTTTAAAAGTTTAGATCTCTTTTGTAGTTAAATGGACATTATTTAATTCCAAAGACACTTTTAATTTACACAAATTGATCATTCTTTACGTTGCATTCCAGCCATGGTACCTATTTTTCTTGAGCTCAGATTAAAGCTATTTTAAGCTTCAAGTGTTTTATCACTCTTAGAATCTAAAAGTATATAGAGTTTTAAACAATAGTTTTCTTTTGATACAAATTATTTGGTTTTGATAGGCAGAAAAAAGTGTTGCGCTCCTGACATTTTAGCAACATTTTAAGGCACCAATTCATTGTTTTTGTTTTAGATAATTCTTAGAGTTTTGGAACAAAATCAGTGTGCCAAGAATGATAATACTTACAAATTTACATAATCTAATTAATGTGTTTCTGTTAGTTACATAGTTGGTTAGATTTATTAATGGTAGGATTTGTGTAGTAATACTTCGGAACATTGAGTTATCTAACTTGTTTCACAGATATATCAGTACAATTAGATATATAATATTCAACAGTAATCTACATTCTCTAGGATTTGTCTCTCCTCCTTCCTGTTTCTAAAGTTTATCTTGCATCACCAGTTCTAATTTTACCAAACTATTTCAAATGTTTTTACAGGTAAACTAAGTAAATACTTTTAAATACAGACGATTTTTAAAATACTATAATTACTTCCTTTAAAGAAATTATACATATCACATACATTTTATGATTTTTGCTACGCGGGTATGTTAAGGCAGGTCATGCTTCATTTATGCACGTAAACTGCATAATTTTTAAAATCTGTCTTACAGAGAGAGAGAGGGAGCTACTAACTCTTAAAAACTATTTTGGTTGTTTACATGAGAACATTTTGTATAATAACAACATGACAAGCATGCGCTTCCACATGACGTCATTGCATGACTGTTATAAATAGATCATGGAGGTACCTTAATATAAAATGTAAAAGTAACACATTATCCCAAGATTCAAATATTGGTCTAACTGGCGATAATGACGGTAAAATACCCATAGTATATCAGACTTACTGATAGAATCCTACCACTTTCAATAAGAAATAATTATTGAACATTTAAACACGAAACCATCTAGCTCATGTTTTACATTTTGCATGATGCTATGTAGTTTTCTTTAAAAGTTTTCTTAACAGACGATTCTATCAATAATTGCCGTGTACATTAGTTTATGACCTTTCAAACGGTGTATAAAAAGTCTCTAAAAGTATGCGGGTTAATGTGCTACTTTTGCAGTTTTATTTCAGTCTGTGACAGAGGAAAATCGGATCGACATGCTTAATGGAATGTTTTCTCCGTTAAACAAAGTTGTCAATGAATGATATCAACATACCTTCTTAATATCAATAAATTCTCAGCGTTTCACATATATATTCCATATATCCCATGTGATATATTTCAAATACTCTACATTTTGTCGATATTTGCATGACACACATAAACAAATTCCTTGCATGTGTCAACGTAACTCGATGTATAGTCATGACGTCATCAGTTTGCTCTCATATCGATCAGACAGAAATTACACAACAGCAGTATAGCATTTCGAATTTCGTTGGATCTTAGTAGCTGCATGGTTTATTTTATGCATAAATAAAACTTAAATAAAAAATAAAATCGGAATTTAATATATACTTAATGATATACTTATTTCAATTATGACGTCACATTGTTTCGCGGATTTTATCACAGTAAAAATTTTCATAACCTGCCTTAACGTACCCGCGTACTCTATTAATTCTTTATTATCCAGGTAAAATACAGGTAAACTCTACCCGTGTTCCCTTTCGATGGCCCCTTAATCCCCTTCCATGATTAGATGTTTTTAGCGCGTAGACATTCCGGGCACACACCGTAAAACTATCTATCTAATTTAAACATCATTTTGTTCACAAATGAGAAAGTGGGATTGGGCAGCAGATCCAGCCTGTTTTAGCCCTCTCCCTACATCAAGGTCACAACGCATGAAACACATGTAAATGTAAAATTTATACGGTACCAATTTTGATGCACCAGATGCGCATTTCGACAAATCATGTCTCTTCAGTGATGCTCAAGCCTAAATTTTGGAAATCCAAAATAATAGCAATCTTGTAAGAGGTAAAATGAAAACTAGAGTGCCAAAAAAAACTGATGCCAAATTCGTCCAAGGATCAGAGCTATGCATGAGGGAGATATCATCCTTAATTGTGAAATGAATTTCTACATTTTATCCCCGCAATTAAATATTCATCCATATTTTCAAGCTAGTAACGAAGTACTTAGCTACTGGGCTGTAGAGACAATGTAAATACATTGTGAAATAAGATATAGAAAAATGAAGTACAAATAAATGATACTAGGGGGAATTAAAAACTTTCCGGTTTGGAAACATAACAATGAATAAGATTCCTTTACACATATAAGCATGAAAATACTTAAACTAAACTTTAGTTGCAGCATTAAAAGCTTGTACTGTATCAAATATCTTTTTATTGATTATAAATCCATTATTAGGACTACCGTGTTGGTTATAGTCATATGTAATTCATATTATTTATGGCTTGTAACAATGCATTTAGACTGCAATATGTATACTTTGAACAAAAAAGTAATGGTATGCATTTTCAACAGTCAAATACAATTTGTAAATTTTGGAATATCTGATAAACTTTGATGATACAAATCGTCTTTCAATGCAAGTTCCTTGGATTGTTTTTTTAGATAGACAATGTCTAATATCATATTGACGCTATACCAAAGGCATGTGAAATGAAATAGGACAACTTGCTCCATTGTTTTACAATGGGAGGAAAGACACTTCCAATAAATAGGATGCAGTTCTAATTTGTGGAATATAACTATCTATCACATGGCGTGTACAGTACCAAACATGGAATCTACTACGTGAAGAAACGTGGATGGTTTGAATTCTACATGAAAGTATCCATAAATTGCTAATGTTAGTGATACTCAAAGTATTGACTGATCGCGGTAGCTTAGTGGTAGAGCGTACGCTTTGTAACCGGGAGGTCGTGAGTGCGAGCCCCACTCGTGTCATAGCCACGTTAAGCCTTAGACATTAACATAGGTTGTAATTACTCCTTCACCAGACTCTCGGCATGTACATGTATAAGTGAGAATCCCGTGTCTTTCGGATATGAGCTTAAAAACGAAGGTTTCGTGTTGCAACAGGCTTTGTCATATTAATCCACTCTGCTACGGCTCTGAGTCTTACGCATAGGTCTAAAATTGTGGTACCTCACTTTCAACTGGTGACCTCTCAATATGAGTGAATAATTCTAGACAGGGCCTAAAACAAACAAACAAACAATAAAGCAAAATATTGAGGCATGAATGAGGTACATAAATGTAAAAGTAGAGATAACACACTAACACACGGGTGCAAATATTAACATACAATAATCTATAATTGTATTGATTAAGATAGTTGCACGTGCATATGCTTGAAAATACATCAACTAAATATGAATACAATGACGACATTTTATCCATCAATAATCATCATTTTCATTCCTATGTCGATACATCTCAGTGCACTCGAAATAAAGCTTCCACATCTGCTTCATAATTTGATATTGTATTGAACATAGATGTTAACGAGAAACTAACAACTTAGTTTTATGATAAACGGGATGATTTCAGCTTTTTCATCATCAACTTCCCATAGTTATGTAGCAATATTCCATTATCAACTGCATATGGTATTTTGGAGCCTTTGGATCTCAACGTCTGCCACTTACAATTATTTTTCGATTCATGTTTGTTTGCTTACAAGTATAATATTTTGGTATATTGTAATTATGATGTACATGTATTATTCTACTTATTGTGTCTGCAATGGGTTATAGTTACCAAACTTCTAGGATACATGTTTGTAAGTTTACACTTGTACATTTTGCTAATGCATGTATTTTTACTTGGTCTCAACCGGTGTTTTGTTTGTCAAATTTTGGGGTTTGTATATAATAGCTTGAAATCTATCAAGCTATAATAAACAACATTTTCAACAAAACCTGTGTTAGGGTAGTGATTGCATGGGTCATTGAAAATTAATGAATCTATGGATTTTTGTGATTTTTTTACATATTTTGTAATTGACAGTAGTTGTAACTCATTATGAAAGTATCATATATGGTTTTCACGGAAATTGTGACGCTACGGTTGTCAAAGTAACCCCTCTTGTCGACTTTCCGTAATAATTGGTACAGGTATTTCAGATGATGTTTAAAATGATACAAAAGGGGTAAGTGATACAAAATTGAAGTTAAAGCCTTAAATGATATATACTTTGTATTGATATGTCCATTTATTTTCATATGAAGTAGGAGCAGGACTGCTTATGAGCAATTTCGCAATTTTTAGAAGGCAATTATTCACCAAAGTAGACATATTTTCACCCCCTGAGAAATAAATGACCAATGAATTTTTTTTATTTTCAAATATATTTTAACATATGTTAGTAGGATGTTTTCCTGAAAGTATCAATATTGGTTTTCAGGTTTACTATGGTGCTATGTGCACTATAGTTACCCCCTCTTTATATATTACATAAATGCTGCAGGTGATAATTACAAAAAATATGCATCTTACATGCATTTATTTTAACTCATATTAAAACTATAAAAATGTTTTGATGTTTGTTATTAAATTCATTCCACATAGAATGATAGTACTATTCCTTTGGAGATATTTTTATTACTTTCTGTTTGAAATTACTTGTATATTCATGCTCTGGAAGTGTATGTTAAAAGCGTGTGAAATATAACCCATCCGATGTAAACTGTGCGTTGTGACATCGATACCTACAACGTCTTTATTTTTTTCTCCTCTCATACCAGGCGATCATCAGACAACAACACTTTTTTTATTTTTTATAATATTATAAGAAATACCTGAACTAATAGAGAAATTCAGAATACACACTTTTTGATTTCTCTAAACATCCACGTTACATAGTAGCATTTTAGATTTATGTGCACTAACACTATATACATGTCATGAAATTCATAGCATTATATATTATGATTTTAATGGGCCTAGTGGTTTGTGATTTAAATTTACGTGCTGTAAGACTGAAAATTAACAGGGAGGGGGGTGTGTGGGTATATTCATCATGGATACTTGGGGCCTAATGACTATTATTTAAAGGATAATTAGCTTAAAACATAAGGGATTTTTCATTTGTATTGTATTTTATTGGTGTATTTCTAAATTTCTAAACATATTTTCACTTTACCCTGTGTCTGGTTATGGCTGACAAGTCTTTGTTTCCATCGTCTGTTATTATTACTGATGCTTAAGCGCTTGACGTATTCTGGAATCGGAAACGAAAATAGTCTCTTTTTAGATACCACATGAATAACCCACGTGATACCTTGCAATCACTACCTTAAGTTATAGTTATCTAGGTTACAGTTTGTTTAATGTTTGCTTGAAGGAGGAAGCATAAATGGTATTTATGTCCCAAAACTGATTCGATATGCAAGATATTGTTCTATACATTATCAGTTTTTGAATCGATACACATACTATGACAAACAATTTGATGTTATAGGGGTTTCAGCATTTTCCTTTAAAGTTAGCATTTCTCACATTATCTAGTCGTAGTCATGATCTAGTTTGTAAATATAACCTGTTATTGGATCCAATGTAGTCTGACGTGCTTCATACAAATTGTTATGCCGTTTCTTATACACTAATATTGACTACGGATTACCCCGTTTACCTGATCAAGATACAGGGCTCATGAAGGTCCTTCTAGGCACCTGGTCCCACCTCAATCAAGTGACCTTTACTTTCTAGGCACCTGATCCCATCTTCAGTATGTCCATGGATCCATGTTTGTCCAACTTTTTATTTTGTATTCCTTATTCGGTTGAGCATCACTGAAGAGACATTATTTGTCGAAATGCGTATCTGGTGCATCAAAGTTGGTACCGTATAAGTTTTACATTATGACCCCTGGGTCGAGGCCTCTGCTGGTGGACTGTTAATCCCCGAGGGTCTATACAGCCCAGTAGCTAAGTACTTCGTTACTAGCTTGAAAATACGGATGTATATTTAATTGCTGTTATAAAATTTAGCAATTCATTTCAAAATTAAGGATTATCTACCTCATGCATAGCTCTTTTCTTGGAAAATTTGGCTCCAATTTTTGGCACTCTAGTTTTCCTTTTAGCTCTTGCAACTTTATTGTTATTTCGAATTTCCAAACTTTCGGCGTGAGCATCACTGAAGAGACATTAGTTGTCGAAATGCGCATCTGATGCATAAAAATTGGTACGTGAAAAGTGAAGATAACGAACAGTGATAAATCTCATAACTCCTACAAGCAATACAAAATAGACACTTGGGCAAACACGGACCCCTGGACACACCAGAGGTGGAATCAGGTGCCTAGGAGGAGTAAGCATCCCCTGTCGACCGGTCACACCCGCCGTGAACCCTCTATCCTGTTCAGGTAAACGGAGTTATCCGCAGTCAAAATCAGTGTGCCAAGAACGGTCTAACAATCGGTATGAAACACGACAGACAGCATTTGACCCAATGATAAGTTGTATTGACGAACTAGATCGTTATAACGACCATATAATTTCCGAAATGCTGACTTCAATGAAGACTGTTGAAACCCCTGTACCATCAACTTGTTTGTCGGTAGCCTGCTTCGATTTAAAAACTGACTATACGCAGAACAAGCTCTTGCATATCGAATGAGTTGAGATATATAAACACCATATGCAGGTTATAATAGAATATTGCTACATAAATATGGGGAGTTGACGATGGAGAAGCTGGAATCATCACGTTTGTCATACAGTTGAGTTGTCAATTTGCCGTTAATGTCTACTTTCAATAAAATATCTATGTATGAAGCAGAAGTGGACGACTCTGTGGTGTCCTTTATTTCGAGCTCACAGGGATATATCAAATCGATATATGAATGAAAGTTATTATTGTTAATAGACAAAACGTCATCGATATATCGAAATGTCGAATTGAAGGCCACAGCGAGAGATTTTTTCTTTTCACGTAGAAGTTTTTGAATAAATTCTGCTTCATATGAAGATAGAAACAGGTCAGCTAAGAAAGAAACACAATTCCTGCCCATGGGAATTCCAACAGGCTGTTGGAAGAGCTGATCACCAAAACCACGAAGATATTGTCAATGAGGAACTCTAGCATATTTTTTATTTCAACTTCAGAGTACTTGTAGGTGGAATCAGAGTGGTGTTTAACAAGTAAATTTTTGAATGACTGATTACTAGATATAGATATTTCCGATTTCCAATTTTGTTGAAAAAGCAACTGTCTATGATGTCAAAAATTTTAGTCTTTAATTCATCGTGAGGAATGGTCGTGTATTGTGTTGAAAAGTCATATGTTTTAATGTTATTGATTTGGGGAAAATTTTGCGATTTCAAGTTTACTAAAAGTTCTTTAGAATTTTTTAGAATCCACATTTGATTAACACCACTTCTGGCATATGTAGTCGCACAGTAAGTTTGAAGTTTCTCCTTCACAGCTGTTAATATTTTCGTAAGGAGCAAAGATAGGGGCTTGGTAGAGCACTTACTGGATCCAGCAATGTATCTTTGTAAGGGTTTTTATGTAGTTTAGGAATCCAGTATAGGTACGGTAACTCATATTCATTCAACCCATTGACTGGGATATTAAATGTGTCTAAAACTAAAGCATGGTTTTGAAGAACTTCATCTTTTGAAAGGGCACTTAGAGTATAAATACGATTACCAAAAGTGGAATTAATGCCAAGTTCGTTGAAAATACAGTTGTAATAATGAGCCTTACAAACAGAGACAATGTTGTTACTAGCTTTGTCAGCTCCAACCAAAACATATTCCTCATGTAACCTATCTAATTATTTTATCACTTCTGGATACCGTATACGTTTTACATGTAACATTCAAAGTTCGACAAACTCATTGTGTGTTTTTTTATTTCTCGTATATGAAAGTTATACACAGTCAGTAACAGAAAGTGTAACCAGATTTTTGTTTACCATGAGGTACATATTATGTATCGGCATACTGAAGTCTATTACGATTTTTATACGTCTGGGTTACACTCATTTGATTGATAGATAGACATATATATGACAACTACGATACCTTGATATTTTAAAATACCTTGGATTGAAGGAGATGTGTAGGTATTATCAATCTTGAAATGACATTTATAAACAACATAATAAATTGCTTTCCTTCATTGCTAAAAAAAATTAATCAAGTTTTAATAAAGTTGATAAATAATTAATAGATATATCTGTCATCTCTAAAACCAATATAATGTCCATGAGCATCAGGAAATTTGTCTCTGATGTGTCATATACAGCAATGAGGAATCACATGGCTTCCAGCTCTCTATTACTCAGAATGCCAAAATACAAAATGACGATATCCTTTGTAGTGATTGACTCTATTTCTGTACTTATCGTGTGCAATTATCAAACTATCTTGGTAATAATAGTCTTAAAATGGACATACTGGAATACTGAAATATATGCAAGTGTGATTCTCATAAAATGAAATTCAGAAACCATTTATACACATACAGTAAAGTATCATCTAGAGTATCTAATTATATATGTAAGACTCTAAAGTGCGATGGTCTGCGCCTAAGTGCGATGGTTTGTTAACGTTACGGGCTCCAAAGTGTGATGACCACGCAAAAGTCCGATGGTGTGGAGTTCAGTAACGTTTGTGACATCACGTCATTGTGACGTCATGCTTAACATCTTTCAAAATAAAACCGAAGAAATGCAACACAGACGACAGCATTGGCAAGGTAGACACGGTTGAGGATAGTGAGAACGGCAAAGTACATTTGTTGTCGAACTATCTACTTCGCCCAAACATTCTTTAATTCATGATCATTTATTACTTGTGAGGTACACGTAATAAAATCCTGGTGATATGCTATAATGCCAAACATTCTATACGATTTCGCGTTGGAAAATGTTTGTGTTTAATAACACGACAATTAACTAGATGGTAATGAAATAAGTTGAACTTCTTATTTTTTATGCATGGATTTTGCACTGATATTTTAGTGAAACAACACACGGTTGGTACAGTTTGTACCACAGCACTGTGTCGTTTACAAACCAATGGATTTTGGTTTGTCACACCATCGCACTTTGGAGTCTCATCGCACTTTGGAGTATTACATATATAAGTACATGAATATGTATATGCCATTGTCGGGACTTTTGGGCAACAGAACATCTATATTGGAGTTGATATGTTACTACAGAGAACCCCGTAGCAGGTTCAAATCTTTGCAAATAGATATTCAGTGGTTTCCATCACTACCCTCTCACGGATGTCCCCGTCTTATGAGTATATGTTACATTTACTTTACTCTGCAGTGATGCTATTGGGGAAAATGCTAAATATACATTAAACTACTTACTAAAACATTTAAATCCAGTTTTCAACCCCTTCACCACAGTCGAGGTTAGAAAATAGCATGTAAAAAGACTTGTGATATCTCAATCTCTCTCCTTTCCTTTAAGGTGACTGCTGTCATCTCCACAGGCGGTTGGGCCCTCCTATTTTACCCTTGAGTTGATTCATGGTTACCGCTTTCGGCTCTACATTTTTGGCGATCCTCTTCCCCTCCTAACCTTTTTGATTTCTTCTACGTTCAAGGTACGCAATTTGATTGCGTTGATGAACTACTGTCATCTCTAATTTCCTTTCCCACACTTAAAAGATTAAGTAAACTACGCAATTAATACACAAGTGTAGATTGTATCTTTAATAAAAAATCAAAGGGGAATGCACACTCAATGCAATAGAATCCCCAAAATAAAACATTCCAACAAAAATGTCAAACCCTGTAGTAAAACCCCAAAAATCCCATACATTTAAATCACTGCATGAATAGTAAAGACATTGGTGCAATGTTAATTTTCATGAAGCAAACACTGATATTGTCTCATACGCACTGTGGGTTCCATTTCCCTAGGTGCAATAGTTAACATTTCTTGTTTTTCACACTTTTTATCATTCTTGCACGAGTACCTGTCAATAATAATCACGTGGAATAAACATATGTATCAAAATCCGATCTTATTCGTAAAACGTTTTCTGTATTTCCAAATGAGTTAAAATGTCTTTTACAGATTGTTGCGAACATCTCGAATCTTTAGTAGGGTTGAGTTCTCCCTTAGTTTCATCGTTTTTCATTGTAAAAAAAAACCCAACCCACAGAGAAGCTAATTCAAGTCATAGTGGGCTCGGTTGTGAGTTAAATTAGTCTGTCATAGACCAGACTCAGATACCTGACCGTGTCTGCTTCTACATAAAATGATTTTATTTTCAAACAGTTTTATTTTAATGGAGAAACAGGAAAATGTGTACTGTAAAGCGAGATAAATTCCAAACTGAGTGTTCCCTAAAAAATGCATCACAATTAATAGGTATTGAAAAATATCTGTTATTCAGAGCTCGAAGCTCGTAAACTTTATGAGAAACAGTGAAGTATAAAAAGGTGTGCCGTTTGATGAATGATTAAACATCCTATGTAACAACAATGTCCAAAAGTCAGAAGCCTCGTCAGACATTCCGAGTGAAACGAAATAGAAACACTTAAAATTGGAGTACATGGGATTTTTCAACAAAATTCCTCATCTTAAAATTAATTAGCATTCATTTATCAAATAGTATTCTCTATCATGTTTTGTATATTTTTCATCATTTTCAATAAATTACATTTTCATCTTTATATTAGTGTTTATCTAAATGACACCACTCACTAAAATCAGGGAATAGTTAGATTGTGGAAAAATGCGTGTCTAACTATATTCATGTGTTGAATGCTGTTTTATCTGTAAATATAAATAAGTAGATATACCAGGTTAAAGGGGGTGGTTTTGGTGTGAAAATGTTAGTAAGTAAATACACTAATTTAATTGCTTGTTATATCATATAAAATTCCGTCACATAACTGATCTTGACTTTTGTATTTATAAACTGATGACGGAATAAATATAGTTAAATCAGCTATGACACAAAGCTTGACATACATATGCTCGTATGACAGTACTACTCTGGATCTTTGTGTGTCTTTACTAGAGGATTTAGGCAATGGGGGATAACTCCTTCAACCTTTACCAGACCGTGTAATTCTTGACAAATAGAACTATTGTACCGTTCTCGAACTTAGTTTCCACTTGACTCCTTTGTATTGACGTTTGCAATGTAATCTAGACTTCCAAGGCTAGCGCATCTCTTAAACAGTTTGCTCCATAGGTTGGAGTAGCCTAGTATATTCAACCTGTTTATATGAAAGTTATTAGCAAACAAAATTAAATGAACCATCAGAAAATTAAAACGTTTTACCTGAAATGCGCAAGTGTCTTACCTGTATAAATGAGAGGCAGAGACAGAATTCCGTATCGGCTACTAAAGGACTTTGTTCCTGTCCCCCGTATATCCTTTAAAATCCCTTGTCATATTTGTTATATCTTACAAATATGCATTATTGATATCGCATTTGACGCCGAATTCAAACATAACACAGTTCTTTTCGTCAAAAACCTTTAATTCAACATTGCATACCCAATTTCACTATTAAGTCTTTGTGTATTTTTATTTATTTTTCTTGTAGATAATGTATACTATTACATGACCTTTAGTCACTCAGCTCCTACAATCAGGTCACACGTTTTCCCTGACAAAATCAACTTCAACCTTAATTGCCGTGCAAACAAGCTATAAATATACATACTAATACTCTCTCTGTCGCCTCACCTTACAGTAAAACGTTCATATTTTTTTAAGCATCATACTGTTATTGTTGTCTCACTTTATGCAGTCAATATCAACCCATTCATTACCCTTTTCCGGTGTTTCAGCATTCTATTTTCTATTCACCCCAATTTCTTATGATAGTTAACTATTGAGTTTGATTTACTGTATGCGATTGCCGTGTGCAGCTGGCTCAGCAGGTGCCATGAAAGATGAAAATAACGAACAGTGATCAATGGAGATGTTACGCAAATTCTTAAGCTGCTGCAGTTTTTCTGTAGATGGTTACGCAATTCCAAATTTTCCACGGTCGAATTTGATGCCTCTACAAAAGCCGGATGGGCTAATTTTACAAAAAGAAAAAAATAGTTGTAGAACGAGTTAATTAATTCGTCATAATAAGTTGGTATCTCGTTCAATAGCAAGTAGTATCGCCTTATAACGAGAAAGTATTTTTCTCTCACTGTTTTCACTTTTCCAAATATGTTCCTATCCGGCTTTCGCAGTAAAAAAATACAACGATGTTATTACAAGTTAATTATTCTATTTCGTTATAATGATTTGATTATCAGGTTATAACGATTTATTTTGAGCCCATCTCACTCTCATTACCCTCTGATACTTATAGGCAATGACAAGTGATCCTCATGGCAACGGTCACTGGATTTGATGTGGTTGATAAATAACAAACTTTGCAGCACACCCACCACCACCCCAGCTTTCCCACCTTACTTGCATATACATGCGTATATTTAATTTTCTATTCTGAGATACATACATTTTATTTTTAATGTGTTATTGATTTTGCTATATACCTCAAGTAGTTTGTATTTTGGGGCATTTATATTGTACTGTTAATCTAGGGATCAGTATATTAAAATGCCATTTGCACGGTGTGATTAGCTATCAGTCTGATCCCATATCGTATTTCTTCATTTTCAATAAAAAATATTATATTCCTTCATTGATGTTCATTTAAATAAAAACAACCCAGAAAAAACAGCTGTGGTGAGATTGTGCAGCATGGGAAAACATAATCAAAAACACTGGCTGACTCTGGAACATTCAAAATGGAGAAAGAGCGGAGCCTCTTGTCATAAGAGACTGTCAAAGGTGGAGCTTTTAGAGTGAATAGTTTATTCTGTTATTCCAATTTCCGACATTTTGACTGTCTGCTCTACACTGTTCTCTCCAGTCTATACAGGTAATTGGAATAAGAAATAGAAAACCAATGTGTTGAAATTCACTCCTGTGGCTCCACCTTTGACACCCTCTTATGACAAGCAAATCCACTCTCTTTCCATTTTAGAGATCCATTTAGGAATTTCCAAATTCAGCATTTTGTGCATTAATCGTGCAATGCTCTTCATCTGTAACTTACTTATACAATAGCTTGTCTGTTGAAACAGTTTATTATTACATGCATTTATGAGTCTTTTTTCACGATCTGGTTCATATTCTGAAACCCAAAAACGAGAAAGTATTGAAAGCTATGTTCAGAGTTATACGATTATTTCATTTACCATTTCATTGTCTGTTTTACTGCGCACATGTGAAGTTTAAGGTTTGAAAATATTGATATTGTTGAACGTTCCTTTAAGTTTCTGAAAACACTTAATTCTAAAAACTAGTACGTTAAGTCATATAATTTACGGTTAAACTGAGAGCAATATCCTTCATATTTAACCATTTGTATGGGGATGTTTTATGTGGGCACAATTATTAATGGCAAAGATAACAAATTGAGAAAAAATATACACGTACATATGAACGTGATATTTCTGACAAAGGAAAGGTAAAGACACATGGTTATCTTTTTGTTGAAAAAGCTTTTTAGACAGTTGTGACCTTTCAAGTATTTGGTTTCAGCATAGATTGTACAATGGATTAAGATGACTATAACGCAATGCCCGTGAGATCATTTATTACAGCTGTATCTGGGTCTTCAATGAGATGAGTTAAAAACTGTTAGAAGAACTTTCGAATGTGAGGAATAATTAACATTGTTACAAAGAAAGTTACAAAATATTTCTCTTAACTTTAGAACTCTTAACCATCGCCCTCCTATTAAAGCAGGCAGCTGAAGAGCATTCAAAGAAATGAATGATATTCAGATAATGCAATTGTAAAGAAATTGGAAAAGAATTTCATCATATTCTGGAATGTAAAGTATTGTGCAGGTTAAAAAGATGTTTTCAAATATAGAATACTATTCCGTCCGAAACACTAAAAGAGGTTTGCGAACTCATGTCTTCTAGCGATTCTATATGTCAAAGAAATTTATATTCGTCTATTTTAAAATGTCATATCGTTTTGCTTTTCGATGTTCTGTTTTGTATTCATGAGCTAACCAGTATTATGTAACACCGATCAGTATTATATAACATCCTCTGTAGGTAAGGGGAATGGGTACTTAGGTGTTTAAGTATTCTGACAATGTGTAATATGTGCTGATTTCCCCTTAATAGGTTGTGAACTCTCAAATTTTTGTCATTTCTTTTATTCAAGAAATAATATCTTCATCCTCATTGTTTGTTGGTAATTCGAGGAATTATATCAAAATGTTTCAAAGGCGGACTGTCAACGGTAGAAATCTGTAAATAATCGAAACAATGAAGTTATTTTAAAACCACCAGGCAAAACAATATCAGATACATTTCCATTCGTAGCCCTCGAGGCAATTTTAACACTCTTTGTAATCTCCAGTAATTGGAGAGACATGTTAAATCTCTATCCTCGGTATTTCTTTTGTATAAGGAATAATTTGTCTTGTTACGCTTGTTTGATAAGATTCTTTTTTAAAAGGAAAAAACAATATTTTCCTCAAAATAGTTTATCGGATAGTTTATAATGCCAAACAGAATTGTTTATAACTTGTATATTCTACAAAAATTCCAAGGTGGTGTCTGGTGTGTAGCTGCCTACACGCAAGTACGCAACTGCGTACACCTCATGAGAGAGAGAGAGAGAGAGAGAGAGAGAGAGAGAGAGAGAGAGAGAGAGAGATTTGTCATTAAAGTATTTGTGTCTTAAGAATAGCTGCATCATATACATGCAGTCGCGGTTTACAATATAATCAGCATAATAATGTTCATTCAATTAAATTTAAAGTCCTCTTTAATTTCAAATCATTAATATCATGTCGAATATTACTTTAATGCACATCATATATGTACATGCAGTGAACAGATTGGGATATTCTTCAGGGAAAAAATCGTAAAACAAATGTAAAGTCACTTTAATTCGACATTTAGATATATAGAAGACGCTTCGTCTATTAACAATAATAACTTTCATTCATATTTCGATTCGATATATCCCTGTGAGCTTGAAATAAAAGACACCACAGAGTCGTCCACTTCTCTTCATACTTAGATATTTTATTGAAAGTAGACATTGATGGCAAACTGACAACACAACTGTATGACAAACGGGATGATTTCAGCTTCTCCATCGTCAACTTCCCATATTAATGTAGTAATATTCCACTATCACCTGTATATGGTCAGTTTTTAAATTGAGGCAAGCTACTAACAAACAAGATGATGGTAATGGGGTTTCAACAGTCTCGATTGAAGTCAGCATTTCGCAAATTCTATGGTCGTTATAACGATCTAGTTCGTCAATACAACCTATCATGGGGTCAAATGCTGTCTGACTTGTGATGACCATCTACCATTTTTCATAAATTACAATTCAGAATGACCTTTTAAAAACTGGATGAAGCAGCTCCTTTTCGAAAAGAATGGGAAGTGTAACATAAATTTGATAGACCAAAAATCTTCTGAATTAATTCTGAAATAATCTCCTGAAATAAATATAAACTCTGTAGATAGTCATTATTTGTTTTATCTATTCATTTATATTTTTGATTCATTTCTCAATCTATTTCAATCATATTTTGATTGTTTTCTTTTAGTTTGTATTGTTCCTTCTTATCCAAGGTGGCGGGTTCTCATGGACTGGCTAAAACGATGCCCTCCCCGCCCGAGAATATGTTTCAGTCTAGCCTGACGAGAAGTTTGTTTGAATCGGTTTATCTGTTGTCATTCACACATATGAAAATGTACAGGTTTATCCAACACCTGTTATTGAGAAGAAGCCTGGAATATACTAATTGCACCTGTATTTGAACTACACTTAGATTGAATGTACAAAAACAACTAAACAGTTTTTCAGTTTCAATCTGAAAGAATCTAATGGAGCAATGAATAAAAAAGTTCAATAATCAATAGTCTATGACGGTATAAGTTTTGCATCTTTTTCTTCTATTTTTAAAGTTAAAAAAGTATGTATTATTCTCAAAATGAGATTTATCGCGTCATACATGATCAATCCTTTTAAAATGGATCATTATCATTTCTTTCTCAACGTTTTTTAATATCTATCATATTTCCATTATATTGAAAGTATTTTTGCTTAAAGTAACCCCAGGAAGAAACCAAATAATGTCGAGAAAATCAAAGCGTGCAGCCCATGCCTTCCGTTTCGTGCAGACCGTTCACAAAACATGCAAGCCACGCCTAGAAAGTTGTCAGCATTTCGTACGAGGCGTTCTGTGGAAACCGTTCAACGTTTCGTGCAGACCGTTTATTGCAAACCGTTCACCATTCGGTGCAAGAATCGTTTCGTACCGTTCCTTGCAAGAGGTTTAGTAGTATGCTTCAGGGTCTGTATTATTGTATAAATGAAAATGTGTGTCATGTACCTTATGCATGTTCCATTCCATGGTTTGAGTGAAATAACCTGAACAATTGCAAGACTTTCAAGAATATTTTGTATATTGCCATAAATCTATAATCTCTATATGGGGATGCTTACTCCTCCTAGGCACCTGATCCCACCTCTGGTGTGTCCAGGGGTCCGTGCTTGCCCAACTATCTCTTTTGTATTGCTTGTAGGAGTTATGAGATTGATCACTGTTCGTTATCTTCACCTTGCATGAAACGGAATTATATATCTTTAAATGTTTACATGTTGAATGGTCATATCAACGTGCATAATATATTTTATTTCAACGTTTTTCGTGAATTCTGCAAAATTATTCTAAATTAAATGCAGTGCAAGGGTTGGGGAATAGACCTTCAAACGAATTTCATCTGATGCATCATACATATGTGTTGACATCTTATATGCCGATTTTAAACCGAACACTCAGCACATAATCTGAAATAAAACATTTTGAATGTTTACGAAATAATGGTAATATCGCAGAATAATTGGACATTTTAGTCTCTAACATTTGTTATTTCAATGCTATTTTCGAAAAAAGTCAACGAAAATATTGTTCTGAATGAATTAAGAATTAAACGTGATTGTGTGATGGAATTAGATTCCAGTTTCAATGTTGTGTTTATTTTGATTGCCTAATTCAATAAATATTCTGGTTATTCATCTGAAAGTGTGTAAATATATATCATTATTACAATAATGTAAGCTTAGAGGCTATATCTTGACAACTGCAGTATTACATGTGTATTATCATTGTTTAGCAACTAAGTAAATTTATTAACTAATTGTAGATTGGAGAACAATTTTACATTCATTCCTCATTTACAACTTTCAGTTACTCTTGTCGGTTTTCTCTGTGTTTTTCACAAAGTAAAATCTAACAAAACATCACCAACGTCATTTGAACTGTAGTGTTGTAGTCTTCGTTATTATGTAATTACTGACTAAGTTTCAACTATGCAAATTATTTTCTGATGTTTATACTTCATTAAATTTCAGTTAAATTCAAGCAGTGAAAATATTGTAAGATTTCGAGAGATTGTTGGGAGTATAGGCATTATTTACCTGGAAGCGTGTAAATTGAAAGGTGTATACACAATCTACTAATATTGATCAACAGAATCAGGGTCTGGCATTGTTAGATACTAACAATCTAGAAAATAAAACAGAATTGTCGATAAACTAAATACGATGTACACCAATGCAGCGATTTCACTGGGTGTAGAAAAAGAAGACATATTAAGAAGAAACCCAAACAATTCTAAAATATGGTTTACAAATACATACCGAAGGCTTCTAGAAAATACCGAAACGGTAAATAAAGTTTATTACAGTAAAAGAAAACGCACAGTAAACGCACTTAAAAATGTAATTTAAAAAATAAAAAAAGAGTTAATTAAAACATCGAAAATAAATAGGAAATGAAGTATAAATTCAAAAATCAGTAAAACGCTTAAGCATTTGAAAAAGAAAATCCCCAGAGAATATTGGAAAGTAAAGAATGTACATGTAATTGATCCAGTGAATGATTAATTGATCAAGGATTTAAGCCGTTTTGGCAATATTTCAACCGTAACAAAAACAATAAACTTGAAGAAGAATCACTAGTAGATCTATACAAATATTTCAAAGACTTAAATAAATATCCAGAAATTAGTGAGGAAATTAATATCATGGTCAATACTGATATTCATGGTATCTAAAACATGATCCTGATGAAAATGTTGGTTGATTGTTGGTTGTCCCGCTTGAAAAGTTTTTACTCATATGGAGAGGCCACCATTGCCGATGAAGGACTGCAACAGTTAGGCCAATGTTCGGCGTTTACGGCCTATGAGCAGTGAGGGTTGGTTGGTTGTATATTGTTTAACGTCCCTCTCGAGGATTTTTCATCAAGAGCACAGAGAAATCTTTATCGTGCCACATTTGCTGTGAAATGGGAATTCAGTTTTTGCGGTCTTTTACAACAAGTACATGCAAGGGGTACTGGGGACATACATGTATTCTAAACCACGTCCTCACGGAATTGTTGATGAATATGTCAATCAAGATAAAAAAAAAAAAGGATCAATAAAAACCTTTAAAAACAATAATTCAGGAGAATGAGGGTAAAGAATGAATATATAAAAGCTACTGAACGTATGGTGTTATCGATTTACAAAAAATATTTCATTTCAAATGGTACAAATTTCCTCAACTTACATAGAAGGAAATATCCTGTATATAAAAAAGGTGTAAAATGCAAACCACAGAGTTATACAATTAAATTCTATAAACTCGTTGTGCAATTCAAAATATATCTGTTTTTCTTTTTTAAATATAATTAATTCATAATCACAATATATTTTTCCAGTTTTGTTGATAATAAGTGGATTTTGTCTCAGAAGACCTTGTCAAGTATATACATATACTGATATAAAAATTCACAACATGAAATCGTTTCTGAAAACAAAATATATATCAATTTTGTGAAAATGTGGCAGATGACGCTAATATTAAAAATGACAATTTAGAGAGAAACATTGAAGACAAATTTCAGAATTCGTATGGAAAACTGTAATAATTGTATAAATATGATAAGGTGCAGTTATTGATTGTACCTGGGTGTATCGGTGATAATTTGTCTGAGAAAAAAAAGTTGTAATGGTTCGAGCACTGTGGATTATTTTCTTTGCGATTACAATGTAAGTGATTAATAGCTACATTTCAAATATGCCTGTAAATGAACAAAGTAAATTATTTTCTGAAGTTCATGCTCCAATTGCATATCATTTAAATTCATATAGTGAATATTTTGTAGAATTTCCAGAAGCAGTTGTGGAGAGTATAGAAATGATTAATTCCTGGGAGTCAGTTCATGGAGAGATGCATACTCAATCTACTGATATTGTTTCTGACGTCAGATACCAAGACTTGTACGAAAAAATTAGAAAATACGACAGAAAGATTTTATCGATGAAATTGTCAATAAAATAAATAAAATCACATCAATGTACCTAAGATTTCAATAAGATATAAGAGAATAAAGCCAAATTTAGAAGAAAACCTAACAATCCTAATCCATGGTTTACAGATACACGTCAAAGGGATTGTAGAAAATACAGAAACAGTACTACATTTAATGAAAATTCTATACACTTTATTGCCTTACAATAGAAACGCAATGTAACGCGGATAAAAATATAAAGAAAATGAAAACAAAAATTATTCAAAATATCCTGAATAAAGAACAAAGTACAGATTTAAACATTAGTAAAAATCTCAAATAAATATATAAAAAAAATAATAAAAACCCTAGATATTATAGAACAACAATTAATAAATGTAAGAAAAACCAATCACTAGCAGATATGATGTACTCCTCACAAATATGAGGAAGACTTAAATAAGTTTCCAGAAATTAGTGAGTAAATTGATCTCATGGAAACAAAAGTTGTACTTAATAGATCTTGAAAACACTTTTGATAAGTTCTGGAGAAAAGCTTTGTGGTTTAAGTTATCATCAAATAATATCAGTGGCAAAAATGTAAAATGTGTATCTATTAGCCAGATTAAATCCAGAATTGTTTTTGATAGTGAAAACTCGGAATTAATGAAATGTAAAATAAATATATCTGCTTTTTATTTGCAATATACACTGTCTTAATGATTTTCATGATTTCCGAAATGTATCTGATATTGAATATTTACTATATTTAACTGAGATGTTAGAAAACACATTGAAATGTTTCTTTCAAATTATCTACTATGTTATATGCAGACAACACTGCGCCGGTTGCAGAATATGCCAAAAAATTACAGACCCATCTAGATGGATTTCATGAATATTGTGAATCACGGAATTGAAAAATTAATATTAATAAATCTAAAATACTAGTTTTAGCAGTAGACAAAATTAATTAAGTTTTTTTTTTTGGTAAAAGGAAAATTTAGAATTATATGTTGATGACAAGAAAATTAAATTGGTAACAAATCATAACTACTTGAGAATAACATTAAGTATATCTAGGTCTTAAAAACCAACAGAGGCGTTATATATAGAGTCTCAAAGACGCTACATAATCAATTACTTATTTGACTTGTTCAGCCCTTAAATTGTATATGGACATGAGGAATGGGGATTTTCCGATAATTCAATTATAGAAAGCATCATCTCACATTTGATATAATCAACTCAAGATATCATGATACACGAGTATAATAAACTTTCTTTGAAATTCAAATTAGAACACATATATTTTTAATGGAATTAAATAATTACTGTATGATTGTATTATGTTTATCATTCCACTCAAGAATTTTTCACTCATATGGAGACGTCACCATAGCTGGTGAAGGGTTGCAAACTTTAGGCCTATATATTTATCATTGGGTCAAATGCAGTCTGACGTGTTTCATGCCAATTGTTAAGCCGTTCTTGGCACACTGATTTTCATTACGGATAACTCCATTTACCTGATTGGGATATAGGGCTCACGGCTGATATGACCTCTCAACAGGGGATGCTTACTCCTCCTAGGCACCTCATCCCACCTTTGGTGTGTCCAGGGGTCGGTGTTTGCCCAACTATCTATTTTGTATTGCTTATAGGAGTTATGAGATTGATCATTGTTAGTTATCTTCACCTTTCACATGCTCGGCATTTACAGGCTTTGAGCATCTGCTGTGACACGGGACTTTGGTCTAAAGATCTAGACAAAACTTGCAAATTGATCGAATTAATTAGGAGTTATCATAAATCAAGAAATATGAGGAAACAATAGGGTAGTTTGAAACATTAAAAGTGTATTGAATTGATATAGACTTTCGATTACATGACTTAATTAAAACTCTGATAACATAAAGTGGTTGGAGGCACAAATCACATTAATTGATTAATTCAAACAAATTTTGCAACTAACTCTTCAAATTTAACTCAAAACATAAAAATGTAGAATTTACATTAAATAAAATACAATTGGGTAACTATATCATCATAGAACGATTTGATTTTCACATTTAAATGATTCAGATTTTTTATTATCAAAAATAATTCTGGATTTGAACTGGGCAATAGATAGATATTTCAAATATTAAACATTTTGTCGATTTTCTCCAGTTGGACATGCCATTGCTGAAATAACTTATCCTACTTTTGGTATGTTCAGGGGTCTTTATTTGTCCTTTTCATTATTTTTATATTCTTTATAGGCATTATGAGATCAAACACTTTTCGATACCTTTACCTTTTTATTTTAAAAGTCCTAATTTCAGAAAGCTGCGATCTTTACATTGGCATCAGAACTTCATTGTTATCATGGATTCTGTCGATGAATCGTCGACAGAATCCTTAATAGGAATGATGTCAGCTGATGGAGGTAAATATGAAGATGAATAACTTCACACCTTGTAAGAATGGATAAAAAGTAAAAGAGGAACGACAAAAGCAGGTACTAGACATGATGATATAACAAGAAAATCAGATCAGTTACATGAGGAATATGTTTTGGTTCCAGCTGACGAAGCTTGTAACAGCATTGTCTCTCGTAGTAAGGTTCACTATTACAACTGCATTTCAAAAGAACTTGGCATTATTTCTACATTTGTAATCCTACTTCCACTTCAAGTTTTAAAAGATGAAATTCTTCAAAACCATACGTACGTCAGATTTAAACACATTTAATATCCCAGTCAATGTGATGAATGAATGTTTGTTTGTTTTGCTGTTTTTCGCCACACTCAACAATTTTTCAGTTAGCATGAATGTGGATTACCGTACCTATACTGGATTTCTAAACTTCACAAAAACCCTATTGCTGGATCTAGTAAATGTTTTACCAAGCCTCAATATTTGCTCCTCACAAAATATCAACAACTATGACAAAGAAACATCAAACGTATTGTGCCACAACATATTCCGGTTGTGTAATTTAAATGCAGATTAAAAACAAATCAATCTGAAATCACAAACCTTTTCTCAAATCAATAACATCAAAAAGGATGATTTTTGTTTATATTTGAGGAGAAATCAAAATATATTCCAACGAAACTTCCTATCTAAAAAACAAAATCATGACAGAAACCCGATTGACGACAAATTGAATTTTAGTCCGTTCATCAATAAAGACCTTGTAGATAAAAATTGATATGTATGCTCCATAATACCGCTTCAGGGCACAAAAATCATACTATTTGTTTTTTTTATTCTATTGCAGATATGAATGTTTGCATAATTAGCGAATATCAATCGCGTGACCTATGCCATCATCAAGAGAATATCAAGAGAATATTTGAATATAGTGTTAGGGCTTTAATTATATGTACATGTAATACGTATCTACTGGTAATTGATAATGATAAACAAGAATTCAATCTAAAACGGATTTCTGAATTTCAAATTGTTATTTTGTGAGTATATTTCAAAAATACATTATGTACATGCCCAAGAAACAACTTGAAAGGGCGAATAATAATGACTCACCTTTTGGGTACCTTTTATACACGAATACTTTGTGGCAAGTCATGTTGATAATTAGAATTATTTGTTTATTTACACGTTTTGTAATTTAAACTTTGAACTCTCGTTCTGGGAAGTAGGGTAGTACCTAAGCTAGGGTGAGGGCTTAAGGCTAGATTTACATAGAGCAATCGAACAAAGTTCGGATTTATATCAAGTAATCCTAACCCCAAAGGGTCAACAAATAAAAGGTGTAAAGTAACTTAATCCATTTGGTCTTTCATTTAACCGGGTTTAGCGGGCTATCCCAGGAGTTTAGGACAGTAGAAAAGCCGATATGTTATTATTTCCAACCGCCGCTTAACACCTTACAAGAAAAAGGGTTGAAAATTCGTTCCAAAAATGTTCATGCCTAAGAGTACAGGTATAGGGAAAGATGAAGATAGGAAGCAGTGATCGATGTCATACACGTAACCCCTATAAGCAAAACAGAATAAAGAGTTGGGTAAACTCTGGACCCTGGACATATCAAACGTGCGATAAGGTGCCTAGGACAAGTAAGCATGCTCTGTAGACTTGTCAAAGCCGCCATGAGCCATATGTCTTGATCAGGTAAACGGAATAGTCTATAGTCAAAAGAGTGTGCCAAGATATCATAACTAAGAATCGGTATAAAACATGTCAGACAGCACTTAATCCAATAATAGGTTGTATTCGTAAACTAAATCATGATAACGATCATAGAATTTGCGAAATGCTGACTTTAAACGAGATCATTGAAATCCCTGTAACATCAACTTGTTTGTCAATAGCCTGCAGTCTCGATTTAAAAACTGATCATACTCAGATTAAGCTCTTGCTTATTGAATCAGTTAAAAGATATAAACACCATATGTAGGTGATAATAGAATATTGTACATAAATATGGGAAGTTGACGATTGAGAAGCTGAAATCATCCCGTTTGACATAAAGTTGAGTTGTCAGTTTGCCATTAATATCCATTTTCCATAGAATATTTAAGTATAAATATAAATGAATGTAAAAATATTTAAGTACGAAACACGTGTGGAGGACTCTTTGGTGTCCTTTATCTCGAGTGCTCAGGTGTCTATCGCATTGACATATGATATGAAAATGAATATTGTTAATAGAAAAAACGTCATGGATATATATAAATGTCGAGTTGAGGGCCACAGCAAGAGAGATGTTTTCTTCATATTTGACCGAATGTAAGGTTGTATTGGCAAACTAGATCGTAATAACGATCATATAATTTGCGAAATGGTGACTTTAAACGAGACTGTTAAAACCTCTGTAACATCATTTTGTTTGTCAGTAGCTTGCCTCGATTTGAAAACTGATCATACGCAGAACAACCTCATATCGAATAAGAGTGATAAATACCGTGCAGTATATGCAGGTGATAATGGAATATTGCTGCAGAGATACAGGACAACTATGATATGAAGTCCAATGTTTCCTAGTCTCCTGAAAAAAATCAATTGACTACGGATAACTGAGATTGGTCACTGTTCGTTGTCTTCAGCTTTCATTTCTGTTCATAATATATGATGCGTCCTTTTCATGATTTTGAAGGTACTTTCACTCTCAAGGCTTAAGATTCATGTTTTTTTTTTCTATGAGACATCTTTAAAATTACCTGAAAATTGAAACATTGTATAATTTTACATATGACAATGAAAGGTGAACATAACAAACAGTGATAATAAGGAATACAAAATAAACAAAATATCTCGATCTAACCTTCAACTCGACATTTATAGATATCGACAACGTTTATTCTATTAACAAAAATCATTATCATTCATATGTCGACTTGATATATCCTTGTGAACTCGAAATAAAAGACACCACAGAATCTTCAACATCTGCTTGGTACTTAGATAGAGCAAGAGCTTATTCTGCATTTCATCAACTTTTAAATCGGGGCAGGCTACTGACAAAAAGGTTGATGGTACAGAGGTTTCAACAGTCTTGTTAAAAATCAGCATTTTGCAAATTTTATGATCGTTATAACAATCTAGTTTGCCACCACAACATATCTTTCTGACCAATGCTGTCTGACGTGTTCCGTACCGATTATTATGATGTTATAGACACACTATTTTTGACTACGGATAACTCCGTTTACCTTATCAAGATATAGGGCTCACGGCGAGTGTGACCGGTCGACAGAGGATGTTTACTCTCCTTAGGCACCTGGTCTCACATCTAATATATCCAGGGGTCCATGTTTGCCCAACTCTCTATCATGTATTGCTTATAGGAGTTATGAGATTGCTCACGGTTCGTTATCTTCGTCTTTCATTGAACTTATAAATCCTGATGGTTTTGATAGTTATTATGGATGTATCGTGAATACTCATACATGTACTATCTTTTTACAGATTAAAGGGACATTAACTGTGAAAATGAAGGCAACCATTATATTTCTCAAAATAGCTTAATGTCATAGAAATACATATTAATGACTAATAAGAATATTTATTTTGTTCACAGCAAGGTCCAGGTGTGCAATGTGTTAGATTGGCGGGAAATTTTATGCAACAAGTAGTGATGTTTGATAATTTTTACAACTAATGACTAGTTGTGAAGGATTAAGACGAGTTGTACGACATATGTTTTCTGACTTGACTATTTGAGATTAGCCATATATATGGGTCAATCAAGTTATATTAATTTTACCTAGCGTTAAATAATTAATAATAAAACTACGTTAGATAACCGCTTTCAGTGTAAAGAAATATATACGGAACACTTGCAAGACAAAAAGATAAATGTATTGAAATGGTATATTGAAGGAGGTTTTGCAAGAAAATAATAATTTCATCGCCAAAATCACATATCCATGTGTCTATTTTGGGGTTAAACATGGTTGAAATAATCAAATATTGGTGTTGTTGCTGAAATATAAAATATAGAGTATTTTTTTGATGAATTCAGTTTTTGGTGAGAAAATTACAGAAAATGCCCCTTTAAAGATCTTTACTCCTGAAAAGCAGATGGATTTGAACTACAGGTTGTTGGTTTATTTTTTTTTTTTTAGCTTAGACAGAGTTATGGCAGCTATTCATATACTTGCTTACTAAAAATATATCTTACTTTTATGTAAATTAGGTGTCCTTTGGAAACGTTGGCACAATTTGTCTCTGAGTATGCTACGTGGTTGAAAATATCTATTTTTTGTAGTTTGACACTAAGTCTACCATAATGTATCCTACAATGTATATAAAGTACCTTACCTCGATTTGATAAAACCACAGCCTTGACCATATGGTGACTTACCACGTTATTTACTCTATTTTATTCATTTTTTAAATTTAATGAGCATGAAACTCAAATAATGGACGACCTTTCTATAATATATAAAGAAAATTATTAGGCAATATTTACATGTTTGACATGTCTTTGCATTGGGGATCTATGTGCCAAACGGGCACCTATCTATCTTTCGTTATAGATGAGAAAGGGTCACACGAATATTTAAGCATCATGGTGGTGAAACATACTATTTAAGAAACATCAATTTTTTTCTGAACTGTGACTCTCGGTTAACAATTGAGAGGACTGGGGAATATTTCGCATATCTAGCCCTTAATGGGGCGAACTCCGAAAGCTTAGTCATGGCTAGGGAGGAGAACTGACAGCTTAACCCTGACTAGGAAAAACCGTCGCATGTTTAACCCTGACCGGGAAGAATCGTCCATGTATAACCTTGACTGAGGAGAACATATACACGGTTAACCCTGTTACGTCTAGACTACGACTGGATGTAGTTGTTGAAATTCACTACACTACGTGTAGGTGCCCAATTAAAAGTTTAAAAAACTAACTTAGGGGTTAGGATTATCGTCTTAGTGTAAAATGTCACTCAACTTTACAACTCTTTTTCAACCTAAACTGTATCTCTTCTGGTGAACATTCTGTCACCGAGGATACTTGTCACTCGATATATGTTCTTCCATGAATATAAACAATAATGATATCTTCAACTTCATTTAACCATTGAGCATGTATACATGTATCTGCTGTTCGACATTCTGTCCCCCAAGGACACTTGTCATCTAGGTTATTGTCCCATTTTTCTAACAACCCTTTCAAGTTATAGGATTTGATACGGAAATAATTTTTGAAAGATCTAATTTCTTAAAAGTAAAAGTAGTTACTTACTATTTAAAGGTAAATTACAGCTCATGTCCAAAAATTATTTGAATCGACCGATTATTAAACACTTTAGGTCAGACGACCTAAAATATCAGAGTTATTGAGATGAATGCGGTATCAGATATATCTAACCACACTTAGATGAATGGTGAAGATAACTAACATTGATCAATCTCATAACTCCTATAAGCAATACAAAATAGAGAGTTGGGCAAACACGGACCCCTGGACACACCAGAGGTGGGGTCAGGTACCTAAGGGGAGTAAGCACCCCCTTTCGACTGGTCACACCTGCCGTGAGTCCTATATTTAAAGGATACAAAAGATTAGAAGACAAAGTCCCAGGAATAATAGACATATATTGTTTATCAAAAACTTTAAATAATGACTTTAGTTATATGACCTCTATCGCTGACGTCATCAATAATTTACAAATATTAGTTACTAGAAATTGAACTTGAGCATTGATGAAAGTCTTGATGTGTGGAATGGACAGATAATTTCTGAATGTAAGAGATATTTACTCAACCAGTATTTAACATCGGCACTTTTCCCTTCCCATGATAATTTATAAGATAAAAACACAAACTAGTAAAATGTGTCCCAAAACAGTAGAAGGGGTCATAACAAATGCAGATATTAAAAGTGATTATGATATGATAAGTAAAGTTCGATATTGATGTCATTACTAGAGAGGAAATGTTTTATCCAATCTGTAGATAAATCTAAACAATATCCACAACAAGTCAGAAACAAAAGATTATATGACTCTTGGGCATCAAATGAAAATATTTGACTTTATCCAAATATATAGAGATGAATATCGCGCAGGATTACCTGGTTGACAGGATGATTAGGCTAAGAGAGAGAGAGAGAGAGAGAGAGAGAGAGAGAGAGAGAGAGAGAGAGAGAGAGAGAGAGAGAGTTGTCATTTATCCTGATTCTCATAAAAGTGATTACAAAACTCTTAAAAACTTTAGTCAAAATTAGAGAGAGAAAAATTGGTAGCAATATCAAGGTTTGGAAAACCCTAATCCGTAAGGCGAACTTAATATTCCGCAGGTATTGCTACTGAACACACAATTGAGTCAGACCTATCAGCCAAATGACAAATCGAAAAGTCTTCTATGATAATCAGAACTTGACTGCCACAAAACTGCCAAGAACCTATCATGGCCACCTTTCCATCATCTCTGAATATATAGCATAATGCTCTTCGAAATCGTCTTATTACATTTCTCTCTCAAGTCGCATCAGACAACCCATCTCGTCTTTCTTGAAGGCTAAACGCTTTCTCAAACCGGACATACGGAGTTAATTAAACTATGGAACATATTTCGATTTCATTTTTTAACAATATTTTCATGACAAATTCATGTTTTTGCCCCCAAAACTCGGAAAGGTCTACATGCATTAATCTTGTTTACAGTTAAAGGGTTATATAGTTTAAGGAGAAGGCTTATATAAACGTTGCCTGATGCCTAATTCTTATAATGGCATTCATAATAAAATGCTGTTTAAATAAATACATAAAGACGTGTATTGTTGGAATGTACATACATGTACAGTGTATATATTTAAGTAATACGGTATCATTTTAAAATATCTACATTGTATCAGAATATAAATACGGGTCGGTCACGTGATCAAATTCCATAAAGCCCTTCGGTAAATTTGATCACGTACCAACCCGTATTTATATCCCGATAGATCTTTTAAAATGATACCTTATTACTTATATTTACATCTTTTTTCTTATGCAAGGTGAAGATAACGAACAGTGATCAATCTCATAACTCCTACAAGCAATACAAAATAGATAGTTGGGCAAACACGGACCCCTGGACACACCAGAGGTGGGATCAGGTGCCTAGGTGCCTTATCGTTAACCATTGCTGAATTGTGTTAACAACACGTTTCCATACATTTCACATTGTTGACCTGCATAAATCTTCGTTCAAAATGACGAAAGCACAAAACAAAGTTCTATCAAATGAAGAACTGTTTTAATCATTAAGACGCTAAAATGCAAGTATATCAGAACATACATATACATTAACTCAGGATTATATAATTAAAAGCTCTCCCTTGTGTCTAAATGGGTAACTTTGGAGAAACTGGTTAAAACGTAGTGCGAAAGGGGGGGGGGGGGGGGTGCGCAACGTTACAGTTTTGCAGCGCCCTTTCACTTTTGACGCAGTTGTTGAAAACCGACTTTAAGAGATATTATGTGAACATTCCGGAGTTAACAGAAGACTTAGGTGGAGGAACAAGAACAACAGGGCGGCAGTCGTCAGGTGTAGGCAAATAATTTATATACAGGACAGAGGACGCAGATGAACCTTCTAACATCACTGATATCGCAGAGGATGATCTTACAAGTTGACCGTATAATATGAAGTAACTGGGTGTTTACTTCAGAAAGATATTTAAGTCGTGGTTTTATGCATAAAAAAGTGATAAACAGTGACTTTTACATTTCAAATGGACATCCCCTTAACTTTAAGATCTCCTTTGAAAACTTAAGTAGTTACAAGTAGATCTTTACGTTGTAGAAATATTGAATTTAATGTCTTATGAATTTCTACTCCGTAACACAATGGATATTTAAGCAATGAATTTCAATTCCGAAAAAACATGAGGGTATAAACTGGGACGCTTAGACCTTAGCCATTCATACCCTCATGTAATTTCTTATATTTACAATTTACTTTCATTTCAGTAAGATTTCACATCCGTTAAAATACAGTAGACGTATTATATTGATCAAGTAATTCTGTATTCATGCGCCTATTGTTAACAAATGTAGTGTGTTCATGAGGAAATCCCCATCATTACAAGTTCTATAGAACATTGGAAATGTAGATAATTGGACATATAACCTCGATCTGTTTTGCTCACATTACATGATTGGTCTTTTTCATTTTTTTCTTCTAATCATCAAAATTATTGTCAGTAAAACTATTTTCATTTTAACATTGTATTACAAAAATATCATTTTTATGATAAATAGATATGATGGTGAAATGGATTGAAGTTTGAAAATAAAATTTTTATATTTAATCTATATTTACCCACAAACGAGCATTATCTGTACTATAGTTTCTGCATTGACAGTGCAAACAAGGTATACATATTTGTATCAGGGACTGACACAGTTAATGATTTCATGCCCAAAGTCATTCAGCTGTCAAATATCAAGTTGACAACTGAATAATGCATATCAATAATGTTCAGGCTTGAGGAAATAACAGTAATATAAGTGCAAATTAATCTATTTCTGGTTTTGCAAGTCTGCAAGAAAAGCGCAGTTTTCATAGTGTGTTGCTTTTCAATAAAGTACTCCTCAAACAGTCTTTTTTCTAGGTCCTAAGGCCATTGCTGTATCTGACTTTTATGGTTCCGCTGGAAGTGCAATAGCTTTGGTGTTATTAAAATGCCTATCTGTCAATTCTCTAGTATATTTGGTGACCCTCCCCAATGTTTTGATGCAGGAAAACCAAAAACCCTATAGTTTTTCAAAATATTCTTTCGTATTCGGTGATTGAAGCCTGATAATGTTTTTGTTGGACGAATCCTCTCTCAAAAAATTAATATATGTATATTCTTAATTACCGTGTCCTTGAATTGGGACACATATTTCTCTTCACCGCATCCACGTAGTCAGCAAATTACATACCATTATAGCCTCAAGGGAACAAGAAGTTTCTAATATTAATTAATTATGAAACAGGCGATTGATTTATTGCTCTTCACAAATGCCTCTTAAAATAAACATCCAATTCAGTTAGATTTTCAGTGTAAAAATTGATAAAGTTACTTAGATCTTTGACACGTAATACCAGTGTAAAATTAATATCATTGCTATGTCTGGAATAAGTAATTGTGGAAAAACCTAATGACCATTCAACTGAGTATTACCATAGAATATATTTGTGCAATACACCACTGGTCGGTGCGGGTTCGAACCCTGCTCGCGCCGGTAAGTGAGAAAGTTTCCCAGTTTAATTTCCGAAGGTCGGTGGTCTCTTCCCAGGTACATCGTATCTGGGTTCTCTCTTCCACCAAAAAAACTGGGCGCCACCAGATAACTGAAAAATTGTTGAATGAGTCGGAAAACATCAATCAATCAATCAATATTTGTACGATATGATATCTAAAATTCCCAGGGGTAGCTTCTATGTTCTATGGTGATATATCTAATATTACTTTTTTGTCTTAGTCCATAATGTTTAATAAGTATTTAATTTTGAATGTCTTATCCTATCTATACTAATACGTAAGGATGGATATATATATATATATATATATATATATATATATATATATATATATATATATATATATATAATCAAAATAGGAATATGAAGAGTTGATAGCACACAGTCAAATAATTAGATAAAAAAAGCGGGGAAATATGTAGTTCCATGCTATATTTTGGAACTGTATATTTTCCTGATATTAAAGGTAAAGATAACGAACAGTGATCAATCTCATAATTCCAATGAGCAATACAAAATAGATAGTTGGGCAAAAACGGACCCCTGGTGGGATCAGGTGCCTAGGAGGAATAAGAATCCCCTGCCGTGACACACACACACACACACACACACACACACACACACACACACACACACACACACACACACACACACACACACACACAATATATATATTTAAATCACTAGCGCTTTCTGGATTTTAACATCCATCCTCAGGTGAATACAATTTAATAATGAATACAAAGTTGTTTATCTTAGAGACGTCTATTGTGACGTCATGACGTCATGAAAGTTTTTGCGAGGAGGGAATAGATACATGACCTCATAATACAAAAGTTCGGGAAAGGTGACTTGGACAAAATAAGCACGAACATTTACATGATAAAAGTTGATGAATTAAGTATATTTTCCTGCTTTTTTATTGAATTATTTTGACTCTATGATATCAACTATTTCTATTTGAATTATATATATATATATATATTCCGTAGAAAATCATTTTTTAAATGTTTTTTTTTTTTTTTTTTTTTTAGAAAATTCTCTTACAATGTACACACAGGTAAACTTGCAACATATGTTTAACATATGTTTGAATATTCATATGTTAAACATATGTTAAACATATGACTTTATGTTAAACATATGATTTTATCATCATATGGCGAACATATGTTTTGAACATATGTTTAGCGTATGTTTGAAACATATGTTGAACATACTGCAAACTTCAAACATATGATTAACACAAGGTGAAGAATTTATATGTTTAACATATGATAAACATATGAAATTTTGAACATATGATTATGAGATTGATCACTGTTCGTTATCTTCACCTTGCATTAAAAAAAGGGGGTTGGGTATATGTTTTAGATTTTTGTTTCTTGGAATACCCCCATCCACCACTCAAAATCGCTGCATTGGGCCTAAACATGTTAAACATATCTTTAATACATGTTAAACATATGTTTGATATATTTTAAACATATATTTGATATATGTTAAACATATGTTTAATATAAACTTGATGTTACAATAATAAGAAAAAGATGTGAATATCATATTGACAAATTATATGTTGATAATAAAAACATATGTTATTCATATTTTAAGCATATGTTAATCATATGTCTGAAAACATACGTTCACCTTTAAGTGCTCCTTTTATATGATTAACATATGTTTGAAAACATATGTTAATCATATGTTTAACATATGTTGCAATTTTACCAGTATACCATCAGAAAATATTGTGAAGTAGTAACCCGGCTGGTAACCTTAACGATCGATAGGGGCAATAAAATCGCTATTTGGGGGGAGAGGTGTTGAAGTTTCAAGAAACAAAACATCAATAAATGAAATATAGATTAAAATGATTAAAATTGATTCAGGCTGTGCATGTAGGAAAGTTCTACACCATTACCGATTTAAAAGACGGTAGTTGAAAAAAATTATGCATAAGTCCTATAAAATTGTTCATGAAATCATAAAAATTTAATCACCGACATATCAATAATATATTATATATATAAATCCACCACTGTAATAATATTATTTGATATCTGATCAGTAATCTTTTTTTAAATTTGTGATTTATTTCTTAAATGATTTGTCAAATTTTCAGTGGAATAACGAACATTATGTTGATGCAATATATATATTCGTGACATATTTCTGCTTTGCAGTACTTATTCAAATCTGATATCGATGTGAAATACTTATGATTCTTGAATACATAGTAGAATTTATTATTTCACTGAAAATAAGAATTCAATAGTTTCACTTCAAATTTAGTTCAAAATACAATTATAAACCATTCTATTTATTTGAGATTTGTTATATATCTGGTAGAGAAGTAGGCCTAATGTTTATTAGTCAGTACATATCTCTACAATTCGATGCTCATATTCATATGTAGTACGCTCATCATACATGTACAAAGCTTGCAAATCCAAGAGAAATGTGTTAATACTACTCGAAAATCGCAGCACCAAGGGAATATATACAGATATGTTGAACTCAAATAAAACGAAAATTGCATTCGTGTTTCTATAGAAGAATAATTTCCATCAACATACTATCATTTATAAGATTACACATTTCATTTTAGATAGAAGATATGTATTTTCAGTATTAACTTTAATCTCATGTAAGGACATTCAGTTCAGTTATATAATTGATTAAGAATGTGTACAATTACGCAATAATTCGAAAAGGTCATTAAGAATTATATTTTCTTTGCATAAAATTTATGAAAAGCAATCAATATATTTTAAAAGTCATTATAGGGACACTTATAACTATAAGGTCAATGCAGCTAAATATTAATATTATATTGTTAATCAAAGTTTATTAAAGAATATTTCCCGTGTTGAGTCTCTTTTATTGTCAATGGGAAGTAATTCGCGAACATTCAAGGTGAAGATAACGAACAGTGATCAATCTCGTAACTTCTACAAGCAATACAAAATAGATAGTTGGGCAAACACGGACCCCTGGACACACCAGAGGTGGGATCAGGTGCCTAGGAGGAGTAAGCATCCCCTGCTGAGCGGTCACACCCGCCGTGAGCCCCATATCCTGATCAGGTAAACGGAGTTATCCGCAGTCAAAATCAGTGTGCCAAGAACGGCTTAACAATTGGTATCAAACATAGTGATTTATGTAGTACAAACAAGCACAAAAGCTTAGAAAAATATCTAAAAGTAATATTGATAAACAATATTTTAAGGCTTAAATTTTTGTCAACAAATGTTTTCTTTGGGGACCATACAATTAATAAGACAACACGGCACAAAAAGTGATGCCATGACCAACAATTTCAAAGGTTGTCAATGGAAGTAAATGCTAAAGTCGGGTGACATAAACACCAAACTGTCAGATGGAATGGGGTTCAAATAAAAGACACAAGGAGAAAGGCATTATTCTGACGAGATATTCGACGACTTCGGTAACATTTTTTATGCTTCTTAAATCGCCCTCGAAACGGATAGCCCTTATTCCACCCTCCTGTGATGTCATAAGATTTTGCACAATCACTGATTTATATAGATTTATGCATGATACGAAAATAAATTTTGCTGGAGTCTTTTCCGATAGTTATTGTAAAAATCTTGTTAAAACTAAACTATTTCAAAAGTCTAAGTTATAGATAACTAATCAATTATATGTTTCAAAATATTGAATCCAAGTGGAATTATTATGTTTTTTTGATAAATCTCCATTATTTTTTTTACAGACATATTGAATATTTTTGTAAAGAAACAGCTTCATGAAATTGTTATGAATACTAGTATATCGTTATAACCACTTTTTGTGAAATTTTGATAAATTAATGCTGTTGAAGGAAAACGGCAATTTTCTGACGTTGATGGATGATTCTATTTATGTATGTCTGGTATCTTAAGAAGTGAGATGACCCATATATACTTTATTTGATAATTTATTAGTTTTAACTCTAATAAATAGAAATAAATACGTTTTTAAACTTGTATCAAATAAAACTGCGACTTAGGAGTTACGTTAACTTGTAATATTGAGGAACTTTTATTACACATAAAATGATTCATTCAGAACGTTTAATTCGTGGAGGTGATCGGTTGGGAATCATATTTCGGAGCAATTGCTGGTTCTGTATTTAGTTTTTCATTGAGTAGGGGGAAGGGGTGTACACATGATCTATAACAGTTATCAACACTTCAGATTACGCGCGTTGCGTATATTCAGATGAGTGACATTTTACAAGGTCCGACAGTAGGCCTATATTATGTAGAATTATCATCAAAGATCTCATAAAAGTACTTTCTCTTTATTCTAATGTAAAAAGGACAAATATTTTGCTTCATAAAATTTCTATTTGGTGAGGCTTAATTGGTTTCCAATTTCATGTAATCTTTTTCAGTGTTTAATCCATATTTAACAACTTTTCTGAAAGCACGTTTTTTTTGGTAGTAACTAGGTCACCTCTATTCATTTTCTTTCTGGCAAATCTTCTTTCTTGAATATCCAATTTCTAATTTAAGATTATAATAGGAAATTAAGGTATTCAATGAAATTAAGGTATTCAATGAAATAGTTCTTCCATTTTGTTTCATTGTAAAAACCCAGTACCAATATTATACGTACATATTGAAATTGAGAAAAATACTGACTTTTCCCCACAATTTCCCCATGCTTTCACTATCGTATATTTTTACAAAATAAAGAATGGGCACTCATTTTGTTCCACTGACCAGTGTTTAGATTATTTCTCCAAACATGTATTCTATATCGATAAATGTTTTACAATCTAATTTGTTCTCAATTCCAAATTTATGTATGTCTTCTCATCGACACTGGGGAAAGATTATCATACCTCTGGTATATCCAGGGGTCCGTGTTTGCCCAACTCACTATTTTGTATTGCTTATAGGAGTTATGAGAAAGATAACTGTTCGTTATCTTTAACTTTCATGTACGGAATTTTGAGTTTCAATTTTGAAATTCTGTAATAATTTTTGTTACTTAGATATGTCACATATTTGATATAATTATTTGTTATCAATGTTGACAAATTTGTGAATATTGATATCTTCTCATAATTATCAAGTTGTTGTTGTCAATTCATATTGTAAATTCAGTTACAATAAAATATGTTCAAACCCAATTCATATTGCCATTTTAAGCATAACTTAACAAAATATTTCTTTTTGTTATCAAAATATATCCAATATTATATTATTCTTCATATTCATCAAAGATTTTATTGATAGATGTAAGACACCACTCCATGTATATTCTATTTCTAGATCAATAATTTTGATTTAATTTACAAGTACATGTATACCATTATTTCATGTATCTATCGCATAGGAAAACTGTCCCAACCATTGTCCCTCGTTAGTGTGGAGAACCTTATGAAATACTGCCCAAGTCCAACGGTCTCTTCCAAATGCTGAATCATAATTTCATTAAGTTGTTTAGATTTTTGTAATTTGATAGAGTATGCCTACTGGGCTGTATTAAGGGGATGTAGATAAAAGACCAATAAAGTTTACCTTTCTAAGTCAGGTTTTCACAACTTGTATTATACCTGTGTAATAAAAATAAAACCCATTTCAATGGTTGGATAGAGCCTGGCAAATTCCTGAAAGGAATATAATTTACCATCTTCATCAACAAGATCATTAATAAAATGTACATTGTAGCTATACAAGTGCCTATGGAAGACAACTTTACCACCTATGAGAGAATTAGGATTTAAGATATGGTATGTCTGTATAGACTACCTGATGTATATTTTCATTTATTTCATCTTACAACTCAATTCAGGCTTATAACATCTACCCAAAATATGTTATCAGTTTTTTCATTACATGTTCTAAGTAAGTATTTTAGCTAGATCAATCAAAGGAAGAAAACTACTTAATCCTTTATCTGCAAAAATAAGTTGTCTCAACTAAAATACCATTAAAAAACTCTGAAAAGGTTTAAGACCGGTCATTTTAACCCTTCCTCCTTATGATTTTTAACAATTACATCTATCTTGACCCTGTGTCTTGCACCATTCCATATAAAGGAGAAGAAAAGTTTCTCTCATTCTTTACAAAAGGAATCAAGCCATAAATAAGTGATTCAAAAGGGGAAGTACTAGGGATTTTAGAACAGTGCTTTTTTTTCACTGGAGTCAAGAATATGTTCCTCCACTGGTAAAGAATATATTTGCTCTCTTAATTTGAGTTCATAATTAAATTTAGGTATCATTTGGAGATCAACATCGTAAACAATTTCCAGTAGTGCAAACCTATTAACACCCCACCTTAATTTAGTATTTTCCACCAGAATATCATTTCTGTACTTTGTTCTTCAACCCAAACAGTTTGTGACTTTTAATGATGTATACAAAGACAAAGCAATTCCTAATCCCCCCAACTTTTAAAGGTTTTAAGGATATATTCCCTAGTTCCATTTAGCAATATAGAGGTCCCATCTGCTAATTGAGATATCTTTTCTTTTTCTCCAGTTACAGTTATACCTTTTATGTTTTGATTATTTTCTTGCTCGTATAGTGAGAATTTCTGCACAAATTATGAAAATAAAGGAAGACAGGGAGTCCCCTTGTCTGCAACCCCCTTCAATAGCAAAAGTTGTTGAAAAGGTTCCAGCTTGCACTATTGCAGCTGTAATATAAACGCTTTGCACGGCGTTTTGAATAGAAGGTCCAAAATTAAAGTATCATAACGTTTTTTGTATAAATGACCAAGATAAAGTGTTTAAAGCCTTTTAAAAATCTATTAGTAGTAACATTATCTATTTATCATCTGCAATTAAAAGAGCAAATATTTACGTTTTACTTTATAATAATGATAATTTATTTTGATATGATATAAAACATTGCTGAACACTTTTCCATATAAACTTATAAAACTTATTTGCGATGGAGTATATGTACAAATGGATAGCGGCAGTATATTCGGATTTTTGTAACAAAATTCACGTACCATACCATGAACAGTTAAAACTAATAATAAAACAAAATCATGAATAAATGATCTACAAATAGACAATTGGAGAATAAAAGAGATTACTTTTTTAAAATATAATTATTGGAGTCTCTCTTTATATTGTATAGTTACTTGGCCTATTTATATTTCTGAAATGAAGGGGGATTCACCATACATTGATCGAATAACCAAGCGTGTAAAAAATTCTACAATTATCTCTACTTGTTTTAAGAAAGAGACATCTGTTAAAACTTAGTGCGTCACAATTTCAGCATCTACTATTTGACCTACTTTTTTACTTACTACATGTAGCAAGAAATTTACTATCTATATCTACAACTCCTATCCACGGTTTACTTGACCTGCTATCATATTTTAATGAGGCCAAATTTATTTGAAATCTTCTGTGTGAAAACGAACTCATTTGCTCTGACCGTCTACTCAACGTTTAGATATATTGAAGACTTTTTATCTATTAACGATACTCATTTTCATTCATACTTTCATTCGATATATCTCAAATGAACTCGAAACAAGACACTACATAGTCTTCTATATCTGCTTTATATTTGGAAATTTAATTGAATATAGATGTCAACAGCAAACTAACAACAGAACAGTATGACAAAGGAGACGAATTCAGCTATTCAGTCGTCACTTTCCCTTTTTGTGTAACAAATTTCACTTGCATATGGTGTCAGCATTTCGTACTTTATTTAGTTTTTATAATGATCTAATTTACAAATACATGGTATCACAATAGTCGCTTTTTATGGAAAAGACCTTCCTCAATTAGTGAAATCGAACATTGCTTTTATTTCGATATAGCTTGAGGTTTTATAGGGTTTTTACCCGAATGAATTGTTTTCTATCCTCGTGAGAGGATAATGTGTTGGATATATCTCATTAAACCACAACCTTCTGAATTTCTTTTTATCAGACATCATTTTTAAAAAAAAAGTTTTATTTGTCCTGCTCAGCCTTCAGATATACATAAGACACTGTAGCTACATGATGTCCATACTACTACGTAAAAAGAAAAAGCGCTTAGCACATGCATAAAACGCAAACGAATAAGTTTTGGGAAGTTTTTTTAATTGTTAAATGAATTTGAACAATTTTCACAATATTAACATTTTACTCTTTATGTATACTATTACATTAAAGTATTGTATCACGTCAGTCTTTTTTTTTGGGGGGGGGGGGGTGACGAGTTTGAATTGTTTTTGATGTTAACTGGGTTACTTTTTTTGTTTTATTTATTGTTCTGCTTGCGGTTCCACTATCATTAATCTAACTTGCGGATACGGAACATGTCCACTAGTTCAAAGCCTGAATTACTTCCTAGAGCATCAATGACACAAAGTATATGTCTGCAGAATTTATTGAAAAATTACTGTGGATGATTATTATCCTGAAAACAATTCCCAGTTTTCCAAATGCTATACGTTCTACATGACAACATAATGCATACATATTTTCACCAGTCAGATAGAATATCACAACGTCACACAAAATAACATTGCACTGGCGCACACAACAGTCCAAGTGTCTAAATGGGAGAATGGATTGTATGGCCGCATTGTGAATCCAAACCAGGGGAGATAACCGGATACCGACATAACAATGTAAAACGGGCAAAACGGTGGCCCCATGGTACTCACAGGCGCTGGAAGTCCAAATGTATGGATGACATAAAGGGCTTGGAATGGTTTTGGACCCATATGATGTCACTGTTCCTCCGGGAGATTGCTGTCGGACACTAGTGCTAGTATTTCCATGTACTGCTCGAGGCACTCTAGACACAGTCTCCCCCTGCTGAGGCTACTGATTCTCCAATCCATATTCTACTTTGTAACGTAAAGAAATTTACTGAAAAGATTGGAGACCAACTTCGCACATTGACAGCCCTCCGTTGTAAGAGACAGATAGGCTCAGTATAGTGACCACTCGACAGGGGGTGATTACTCCTCCTATTCACCTGATCCCTACTCTGATGTGTCTAGGGATCCCTGTTTGCTCAACTCTCTAATTTATATTTCTGAAAGAAGTTATGAGATGGATCTCTGTTCGCTATCTTCACTTTTATTTGCACTTGATTTTTTAACTAAATATTCGCAATCATTGTGATTTTTTACATTAATATTATGATATCTCCCCAAGAATTATCGATGAATTACCCGGTCAATCTTTACAATAGCATTGTTTGGAATTAATGCACTCTGGCATGTTCATAAACAAAGTAGCCAATACATGCTACGTACAAATGTGATGACGTCACACACGGCGTAATAAAACAATGTGTTATATGAAATTACGTAATGCGTGATATACATTAGATGAAGAAGTTAACATGTTGTAAACGAATATTTTTGATCGGTAAAGTTGAATAAGAAAGGTCGAAATCGAAATATTTGATGGAAGGGGATAATTGTAAAATTGTTTATACATTGAAATTTTAAATGCATCAATTTGATGAAGCAAATATCTTAAAATAAATTTAGTTATCCAGAACGGATAATGTTTTTGTTAACATAAATTAAAGTTTTAGTATTTGTGTTGCAATGTCAAAATACAATTTATGGAGATTGATATGATTGGGACACTTTGGAAGGAAGTATTAACCTGTTTCTGGACTACCACAAGTACAGCTGTCGTAACTGCTAATGTTACGATAGTAGAAATGAGCTCTTTTTTGGACTACCACAAGTACAGTTAGGATTGTTACTGTTACCGGATTAGAGATGAGTATAAAGAGAAGTGCACACTAATCTAGCAATAGTGTGCTACACTAAGATACAAATTGCTCCAGATTTTGCAAATGGAAGAAACCAATCTTTACAATGAATTGTATGGCATCTTATTTCTGCTCATACCTACATATACCTAATGTGCATAATCATAAACCTGTGCTACGAGTTCATATCGTTTTTCCAAACCCATGTTATGAACCTGGGAAAAATACTGCTGCGTGATAAAAAAAAAAAAAAATGTGAAATGAAATCTGATTGAATATGACTTAAAAGTAAATCGGTAGAGTCAGCTACTGCATATAGAATGTAGTAATGGATTGCTAGTAACTAGCGACTTAAAAAGAGATAAGCTGGAAAGCAATAGCCAAAAACTTGAAATGTTAGCTACTAGTAGCCAGCTACAAACAATAAGCCACTTAATGTGAGAATGCTAGCAACTAGTAGTCAGTTCTACAACATATATAAGCAAAAATACATGTACTGATAGCGAGTTACAAGAAACGAGTTATTGACTTTTAATGGAATCAATATTTCATTGAGGGTGTAATACATGAGGAGAGCATTCTAAATCTGAAAACGTCCCTATTGCTTGATTATGAAGAAAACCATTAACTTTCATGTGTTCACCTTGACGCAATGATTAATTATTTCAGGGTTATATACACGAAAAGGGGGTGCTTTTCACATTTCAATATGTGATAACTATTCACATGTTTTCTCTGATACTCTAAGATAAGATACTTCTGCATGTCTTTGATGTGAACAGCTGTATAGAAGACACTTCAAACGTACTGTTCCAAAACATATGCCAGAAGTGGTGTAAATTAAATGTGGATTTTAAAAAAAAATTCTAAAAAACTTTTAGTAAATTTGAAGTGCAAAACTTTTCTCAAATCAACGAAATCAAAACTCATGAATTTTCAACACTTTACACGACCATTCCTGATGATGATTTTTGACATTGTAGGCAGTTGCTTCTTTATCAGAAATGGAAAAAAGGAAATATCTGTATCTATTGATAAAGCACATCTAAAATACCAGTTTGTAAAACTCCTATCTGATTCCTAGCAAAAGCACACTGAAGTTGAAATAAACATATGCTGGAATTCCTCATTGACAAAATCTTCGTAGTCTTTCGTGATGAGGTCTTCCAACATTCTGGTGGAATTCCAATGGGTACCTATTGTGCTCCTTTGTTAGCTGACATGTTTTTGTATGAAGCAGAATTTACTTGAGAGCTTCCACGTGAGAAAAAAAAAACCAATTTCTTGCTGTGGCTTTCAAGTTCAGATACATCGACAATTTATCTATTAACAATAATGAATTTCATTCATATTTCAATATTTTCGATGTATCCCTGTGAACTTAAAATAAAAGACACCACAGTGTCCTCCGCATCTACTTCGAACTTAGATATTTTATTGAAAAAAATATATTAATGGCAAATTAACAACTCAACTTCATGACAAACACGATGAGTTCAGCTTCTCCATCGTCAACTTCATATATTTATATAGTAATATCCTATTATAGCAGCATATGGTGATTATGTATTTCAACTGATTAGATACACAAGAGATTGTTCTGTGTAATGTAAGTTTGTAAATCGAGATAGGATACTGAGATAGAAGTTGATGTTATATTTCCACAGTCTCATTTAAACTCAACATTTCGCAAATTCTTTGGTCGTTCTAATGCTCTAGTTTGGTAATACAACCTATCGTTGGATCAACTGCTATTTGACATGAATCATACGGATTGTAAGGTACACTGATTTTGACTACGGTTTCCTCCATTTACAGTGGATGCTTACTTCTCCTAGGCACCTGATCCCACCTCTGGTATATCCAAGGATCCGTGTTTACCCAACTCTCTAGTTTTATTCCTTGTAGGATTTATGAGATTACTCACTGTTATCTTCACTTTTCATGCAACATAACGCTACTATGACGCACTGAACGTTTTTGTAATGGTATCCATGTTCAGCATCAACGATATCTATCAAGATAAGTTTTTTGTGAAGATCCTTCTTCCCACATGTTACTACCAATCATTCAAAATGTGATTATATATTACATGTATTTGATATTATGAAAAGTATTATTGTAGTTTTTTTTAAAGTTTTCGATGTGTGTATATTACTTTTCATACATCTGTATGCGGGGATTTGGACATCCCCCGTCCCAGTGGTCTGTACAAAGTAAGATTTGGTTTATTTCTGTCAAACAAGAGTAACTGAGAACTAATACATAGATTGTCAGATTTCAATTCTATATCATGTTATAAAGGATTTGAATTTACAATTTAGATATTTAAAGGTGTCTTCGTACTCGAGTCCATTTTCATTTTATAATTTTAAAATCATTTGATGTAAAAACTATCATTGATGTCATTTAGAATCATGCAAAGGGCATATATAATCATTAAGATTGACTTTATTCAGCAATATGATAATGATACATGTCACAAAATACAAAGCAAAATTCTAAATATAATACGTTTGCTCATAAATAATACTTTAATGTATACTTTGCAATATTATCACGATGGAGAGTATGAAACATATGCTAAATAGCATTTTGAAACGTCCAAATGAAGAAGTCAGCACTTTCAAGCTCTAACTGTTTTTTGTATATCTATCTCACCTGAGCTGAAAGCTGAAGTTAGCTTTTGTGATCACGTTCTGTATGTCGTGCAATCCGCTTCTTTGTCCATAAACGTTTCACATTTTGATTTTCTCCAGAACCATTGTGTCAATTTTGATTTCAATGAAACTTGATGCAAATCACCCTTGGATGAAGGGAATTCAAATTTATTCAAATCAAGGACGAAACCACTATGAAAGGGAGAATAATCAATAATAAGCAGACATGGTGGGATCATTTTGAAACCTTTCAAAAAACAACTGGGCCAGAAAAGTTTAAATTTAAATGAAAGCTTCTTGACATAGGGTAGATTCTAGGTTGTTCAAATCATAACTTTTGAATAGTGAATGATTAGTCTCTTTTTAAGAAAAACGGGGTTTTTTTTGGCACCAAAGTTTGTAGTCATATGTCCTTACCTTAAAGTTTGACCTACCTCTGGGAAAATATCTCTTGAACTATTGGGCTTTTATATTTTGCATTTTGATTTTTATAGTATTATAATAGTTTATACGTACATCTGAGGTAGTAAGCGGTGAAATTCTACAAACACAAGTCTGGTAATGAGGTACCTCACTTGACATATAACAACACTATAGGTATTAAAAGGTGAAGATAACGAACAGTTATCAATCTCATAGTTCCTACAAGGAATACAAGAAAGTTGGGCAAACACGAACCCCCTCCCCCCGGATATAGCAGAAGTGGGATCAGGTGCTTAGGATAATCATCTATCTCCCGTCGGCCGGTCACACCCTCGGTGAGCCCTATATATTGATCAAGTATATGGAGCAATCGGCAATCACAATCAATGTACCAAGAACGTCCTAAAATTAATATGAAACACGTACGACAGCATTTGACAAAATGACATGTTGTATTGGCAAACTAGACGATGGAATTTGCGAAATGCTGATATTGAACGAAACATTGGAAACCCCCGCAATATCAACTTGTTTGTCAGTAACCTGTCTCGATTTCAAAACTGACAATATGCAGAACATGCTCTTGCGTATCGCATCATTTGAAAAATATAAATACCATCTTAGTGTTAAAAAGGGCACACATATCAAATGTTCAAAAGGACACTTTTCGTCGCGGAAAGACAATTTCATGGCACTTTTATTGTATCATACTATATTTATGTAGCAATATTCCATTATGACCTACAAATGGTGTTTATATATCTCAACTGATTCGATATGCAAGAGCTTGTTCTGCGTATAGTCAGTTTTAAATCGAGGTAAGCTACTGACAAACAAGTTGATGGTACAGGGGTTTCAACAGTCTCGATTGCAGTCAGCATTTCGCAAATTCGATGGTCGTTATAACGATCTAGTTCGTCAATACAACCTCGCATTGGGTCAAATGCTGTCTGACGTGTTTTATACCGATTGTTCAGCCGTTCTTGGCACACTGATTTTGACTGCGGATAACTCTGTTTACCTGATCAAGATATAGGTCTCACGGCGGGTGTGACCGGTCAACAGGGGATGCTTACTCGTCCTAGGCACCTGATCCCACCTCTGGTGTGTCCAGGGGTCCGTGTTTGCCCAACTATCTATTTTGTATTGCTTATGGGAATTATGAGATTGATCACTGTTCGTTATCTTCACCTTGCACTATGATAATAATAGAATAATCATTTAGCCTCTTTAAAAGTCAATACCTGCTGCCTGGATTTTAAACTTTTCAATCAACCTTGTAAAGTAAAGAACAATTGTTTATATTAACAATATTTTTAAAAAATTTAAAGAAAAAACCCACATGGTGCAATTAAAAAGGGCATGGCGCCAGCCAAAAAGGGCATGGCACGGCGCCATGTTAGTTTGATTTAGATTTAACACTGCAGGTAAGAATGGAATATTTCTATATAGATATGGGAAGCTGACGATGAAGAAGCTGGAAACACATCCCATTTGTAAAAATATTGAGTTGTTAGTTGCCGCTAACATTTATTCTTGATAAAATATCTAAATTCGAAGCATATATGGAGGTCTCTATGGTGTCTTTTATTTCGATTTCACTGAGATATATCGAATCAACATAGGAGCGTTTGATAAGCGTCGCTCTTTTTCTTCATTTCAATGGATAATCAGGTCTTCAGTTTGTTGACTTAAACATTATTACAAAGTTGCCAGTTTACAAGATTACAAGATTGTATTTTAGTTAACAGGATTACATTCCAGTTTAGTATTCAAAAGTTCTCTGACGTAGAATGATGAACCAGTGTATCATAGCCATTACCAAGTAAATTTAGAACCGTCTTATGATTTTTGTCCACTTCTGTGAACCTGTAATTGTTTGATTATCCTTCTACCTTAAACAATAATAATACGGGTATATCCTGATGTTTTTGCACACTCTTTTTACATCCTGTTTCATTGCATATAGTGTTTATATATATATAATGAATCGATACACAAGAGTTTGTTCTGCGTTTGATCAGCTTTTAAATCCAGGCAGCTATGTGACATGATGGTACAGGGGTTTCAACAGTCTCGTTTAAAGTCAGTATTACGCATATTCTATGGCCATTATAACGATCACGTTTGCCAATAGAACCCATCATTGAGTTAAACGCTGTCTGACATGTTCCATATAGATTGTTAGGCTGTTCTTGGCACACTGATTGTGACTATGAGCACCTGATCCCACCTCTGGTATATCCAGGGATGTGTGTTTGGCTAAATCTCTATCTTGTATTAGTTATGAGATTGATTACTGTTTCTTATATTCACCTTTCATCAGCTTTCAATACAATCTGCAAAAAGGGGACGGTTCAGAGTGTATCATCTACATTTATGCAGTGTACAAATTCACAAATAATTAAGAGATAGTAGTTGAGATAATGAATGATATTTGAATGTATTTTGGTTAACGTCCTGTTTGCGTATTGTTTGCTCATATGAAAACGTCGACATTGCTGGTGGAGGGCTGTAAAAGTTAGACCTACATGTATGATCTGCGCTTACGGCTTTTAAGCAGGGAGGGATCCTTATCGTGTCAAACTTGCTGTGATGCGGGGCCTCGATTTTTGCGGTATCAATCGAAGGACCGCCTCATGTAGTCGCCTCTTACGACAAGGTAGGAATATAGAAGACCAATTCTTACTTGGATTCCCAATAAGTAAGGAATGAAATGGTAAAGAAAATAAACATTGATCATTATCATAATTCATACAAAGAGACATCATTTCAAAATTCAAAGTAGAACAAAGACAGACTCCTGGACATAATAGACATGGGATCAGCAGCGAGAAGGACAAACATAACCTGTCAATTGGTTACACTAGTCATGAGCCCAATATTTCGATCAGGTACCCTGAGTAATCATCGACGATATCTAATCTTCAAAGCTAAACATAAAAAACCAAAACTAGAATGATCAGATACACCATACATCTGCTCTATATTCGGATATTTTAAACATAGATGTTAGAGGAAGCTGACAACTTAACTTAATGACAAGCGGGATGACCTCAGCTTCTTCATCGTCAATATTCTATATTTTATATAGCATTACTCCATCATCACCTGCATATGGGCTTTACGTCTTCTCATCGATTTGGTAAGCGAGAGTATGTTATGCGTATGATCTATTTTGAATCAATGCAAACTACTGACAAATAAATCGATGTTACAGGGGTTTCAGCAGTCTCGTTTGAAGTCAGAATTTCGCAGATTATAGGGTCGTCATGCTGATCTAATTTGCAAATACAACCTGTCGTTAGGTCGAATGGTGTCTGGCGTATTTTATGCTAAGTCTAGATTATTCTATTTACACTGATTTTGACTACGGATCACCCCGTTTACCTGATCAGAATAGAGGGTTCACGAACAATGTAACCAGTCACCAGATGATGCTTCCCATGTGCCCAGGGGGTCTGTGCTTGTCTTACTCTTAATTTCATATTATTTATATGATTTACGAGATTGGACTCTGTTCGTTGTGTTAACCTTTTCTTACTCGAAAACAGGATAGAAAACGGATGCTAAACTAAATGCAAACAACTGGATCTATCTAAATACATTGATGTTATTATTTTACAATGATTTAATTTTGCTTGTAACACGGAATTTGATTGGCTGAACACATTGAAAAAATTAGTTTATATTGTATAATGTAACTTGGTATGGGGACACGCCACCTTGACAACCCAAAACGGCGCTACTTAAAACTGTAGGCATTCTATGAAATAGAAAATCAACAGAACAAACAGTGTAGAATAAAATACCTTTGATTTTTTTCTCAATGTTAAACAAGGTGTAGATCTACATAATTTGTTTTACTTATGAGTGCACAAAACAATAACGGTAAAAACTCGTCAGATACTAATTCTGACACAACATAACTCCGTTTACCTGATCAGGATATGGGGCTCACGGCGGGTGTGACCGGTCAAGAAGGGATGCTTACTCCTCCTAGGCACCTGATCCCACCTCTGGTGTGTCCAGGGGTCCGTGTTTGCCCAACTATCTATTTTGTATTGCTTGTAGGAGTTATGAGATTGATCACTGATCGTTATCTTCACCTTGCACAACAATATCATCATTTGCAAAATAATGATATAATAAGTATTTGCAACTTTGCTGCTTCATTATAAAATATATTTACAAAGCATATTTAATGCGTCATGTATTACAAATTGTACATATACTAGATGACGTCACATCAAAATCAATGGCATGTGGATCGTATTCTGTGAATTGTTTACATTTTACTGTGTCAGATTTAAAAGGCGACAATACTGCATATGTAATGGTAAGTTACAATGTAGTTTAAATCTTTTATAAAGTCAAGAAACTGCAATTCATGTAGAATTTTCTGATGCATGACGTATTTTGTGTGATGTCTGGTTTCGATTTATAAAAAGAATAAACAACTCTCTAGAACTTTCTGTTGGGACGTCTCAAAAGTCGAGCTTGCGCTGCACAGTAAACATTCGACCTATATATGTAGCCTACACATATCTTCTATATCAGGATTCGTTGAAAACGCCATCTCGCGTTTCCCGTTTCCAAATTTGATTAATAAACTACATGCTCCGGTTATAGATAGAACCAAGGTTGCGGTTTTCTCGTTCGACGCTTCCTCAGTTTGTTGCTAAGTGCATCATTGCGCGGTGCAAGTGATTTCTATTTATCAGTGATTGTTTACGTTTTTGCATAAATGAAGACTTGTACAGTGTAATTTCGTATTGTTACATTAAATTATAAGGAATAGAGCTAATTGTGACCTATATTTTACGATATAATGTAACTTGTTGCAGTTCACGCTTCTTATAATCTGCTAATATAGCTTTAATACAGTATAACTCTATGATATATACGGACGACAGGGGATGGTTACTCCTCCTAGGCACCTGATCCCACCTCTGGTGTGTCCAGGGGTCCAAGTTCGCCCAACTTTCTATTTTGTATTGCTTATAGGAGTTATGAGGTTGATCAATGTTCGGTATCTTTACACAGCAATGAATTAATTAACAGTAGCTGATTAGTTCATAACTACTCTTGTATTCTGATTGTTTTAATTACATTAACTTAATTAAAGATTACAGGAAACAAGTTACCAATTTCTTCACTACATGAAACTATTATTCTCAAATTCATGTACACAGTTTCAGAGTCTTTCAGTTTAATGGGAACATACAACGTTAGCATTTCTGTTAGCCAGTTAATAAAAATGTACATAATTATGTGGGTCAAAAATAGGCATTTTGTATACATTGTATTTTGTTTTTTGTTTTTATTTTTTGCGTTCTGTGCGATAATGGAAATGGAAATGAAAATAATTAATTCATTGCTGTGAAAATATTGAATAACACGTTTTAAAACTAATTTACATGTTATGAAATAGATATTTCTATTTACGAATCTCGGATATCCTGACTTCGAAAATATAACAGGCTTGCTCAATAATTGTTACTCTTATCTATTCAATAAACGTATCTATGTCAATATAAATAAGTATGCACTAACTATTTAAAGCTGTTTCTTTTTATTTAAATTGATATTGCATACAATCCATCTCTGACCATTAAGGACAAATGATACAAACAATGGATGAATAGGTTGATATAAGAAACACAAAGACATTTACTAAACCTGTCTTCATCTTTATCACTCCAAATCACTATCTTCCTACATGCTCCATTTTTACAATCACGTTGCTTTGGAAATTTCCTCTCTAACTTTTCCTAAATTCTATAATTTTGAAAAAATAATGTCAACAAATATTACTTATTTTCATCCCGACCCAATGGAAGTCCAAATCTCTACACTATCGTCTGCAAACACGCTTACAACAAAAATAACCATTTTTCTAAATGCAGTACATAGATGTATGTTGATTCTTAATATTTGTCGGGTTTTTTTTTTGCTTTTTTTTTTTGTTGGTAATATGCAGAATGTGATATTTGTTTATGTAATATATGACTCTTGATAAAGACGCGGGTTGTGTCGAAAAGTTGAGGTTTAAATAACTGAAATGGCCTTTTCAGTGGTTATAATGATGATAATACTTATAAGAAAGCATTTATTTATCCAGGATTTCATATTTAGCGATAACACTAATTTTTAATATGGTCTACGTATAACATACATACAGGTAGGTATGAGTAACATAAGCACATCTTAAAACAAGTAGAGTATCTATAAAGTTACGAAATTATCACGGATGTAACATAAATAGGTACAAAATGACACTTAAATGGTATGGTGATGATCTCCAAGATCATTTCTCTTAAGACACACTACTTTTGTTGAGTTTCTTGTATCTTCACTCAAGGCATTTCACATAGTCTCCCTGAAATGCTGAAAAATAGTCTATATTATTAAGGTTTTGTCCTGGGTATATACAATACATTTGAATTCGAATTTCTAGTTAGCATCTTATTAACGTCTGATACATATTTAAAAACATTTAAATAATCTGGCACGAAACGATGTGTATCATATACTAAACTGATTTTTCTATAGATAAAGTAATCCCATAGAGGCAACCAGTTTAGCTGTGTAGATGAGTGAAATACTTATAAAACCTATATTTTGTTGGTTTTTTTTTTTATTCTCATAATTTTTGACAATAATTTGGTTTGTAACAGATGTCATTCAATTTAAAATAAGTTGATAAACATTGTTGACGAATTTTGCTGAGTAATGTAAGATGTATTTCCATTCAGGTTCATTCCCCCTTTTCTCTCTCTCTCTCTCTCTCTCCTTTGAGAACAAGCACAAACAGTTACTTTAGTTAATTCTTTAAGTTAGTTCGTATCAAAATTACAAAGATGATATAGTAGGTTTCTAAGTTTGTCAGTAAAAACTGCGATCGCCATAACTTATCAACGCTATTGTTGTGAGCAAAGCAAGAACAGTAATCAATATTTTTGCCTCATGATAATGATACGAAACACACACACACACACACACACACACACACACACACACACACACACACACACACACACACACACACACATATATATATATATATATATATCAGGAAATATTTTAGATCGATCTTTTGTTAATACAGCATTGTATGAAATGATTTATTACATAGACCTTGGGATTTACTTTTCTTCCAATTTAGTGGAAATAAGATGTACATTGTGTTTGTGTAATAATTTAATAATATGTAGTAAAACTCAATCATTGAAGACTATACGAACCTTTAAAGTTTTGAACCAATGCATAGCATTCCTTTTTGGTGAGTTGGTTGACTTCGAAGAAAAAACCATAGGGTGTATTTTCTACTTCTGCATCATCTGTTTTTGGTATTTGATGCATTTCTATGGCGACATAGAGTACTGTAGCATTACATAAATTCACAAAATGGGGATATATATATATATATATATATATATATATATATATATAAACATTAAAACACTTTTTGAAATATTTCAGCCGTTTTACCAGCCTTCATCAGTATATATATATATATATATATATATATATATATATATATATAGATGAAGTTTACCTCTATCTCTCCCAAAAGTATCAGAACACAAGTTTCTCTTGGGCATGCACTGAATGGTGATGAGAGACATCTGGGCGGAGACATTTGAAATATACTAAATTATTTTAAACATTTATACTCAATTATTCATATATATTTTTCAGTCGGAGTTGCACTTGGCCAATAAAAACACACTGGACGTGTATACATTGGTATTCTTGGTGCGTGAGAGGATGATATATTAATATTCATAGAGTTAGAGGCGTTAAACTTTGGCAAAACTTGCTACTGACAGATATGTAGAATATTACAATAACTGCATCCTCGTTGGTGTTCGGGTCTAACATAAAATAGAGCATACACACAAAGACATAATCATTCTTCAAGAAGACCAGACATGTCCAATGTCCATGCCAGCAAACAACTACATGCGATACGTGAGCAGCTGAAAGAAATGGAACAGCAATACAGAATTCAAAATAGATTAAGCACTGAAAGTGACACCGCTATCAAAACTATCCAACCTACATATTTTGGAGAGGAGGACAAGGTAAGCTTTTCTTCAATCCAATCTCTTTTTATCACTTTTTAAATTTTGTTTTGTAGAAACACTATTCTTTCTTAACAAAATCGTCCAAACATGCTCACTATGGAAAGCCTTTAAGACGGTATGTGATATCCAAGGTGTTCATCATTACCTTGAGTGTCTTTGACAATTGATCCTCAAAAAATATATTCAATACATTTTTTAGCTTTGTTGGAGAGAGAACGCATAAAAATACTTTGTGTTATATATACATATATATATATATATATATATATATATATATATATATATATATATTCAAACAATTAGTGTGTTGCATTTATTGACCAGTCTACCTCTAAACCATAGAAATCCATGGAAGTCAAAACTTAAATAATACCTAATTTCAATAAGATTTCCAATCATTTATACTATCTTAATTTCTAAGCCATTGTGAAATTGAGCTTTCAAATAACACTGAAATCTGCATATTTTCATTATTATATCATCATTGAGAAAATATACAAGGAATATTTTGAGTTTTCTTTTTTGTTTGAAAAGTATGCGAATATCATGAGATAATGATAGGGAAAAAAAAACAATAATAAAATACAGAAAATAACACTCTTATAACATTTATAAATTAGAAGAAAAAACTAAATAATCTGGAACGATGTTTTCGTTGCCAAAGTAAAGCTGTATTCTTTATATTTAGAACTTTTTTCAAATTCTCAAGTTGTTTTTCAAGAACGTAAGTTAAAATTGTTTACATACACATCTTGGATTACTATCCCGTCCAGATTTAAGGTGGCCAGAATGTTAATATTGTAGATACTGCACATAAATATGACCTTTAAAAAATCAAAATTACTCTTAGACGAAACATTCTTTCTTAATATACACAAACTTTGTTAGGCCTCATCTCGAATATGCTATTTTTGTGCCCTGTATGGCCACACACTTGATGGTATAAAGGAATTACAGAGAATTCAGCTAATTGCTGCACGAATTCCTTTCTTTAATTAGTAAATAGAACTATGTTTAGTAAAATGGTAAAAGAAGCAACTTCCATCAAACGTTTTGAAGAAGTATATACTAGCAGACATCCTTTAAATCGCCTTCATATTTTCATACAGGAAACATTATTGGAATACAGTGCACACGAAACTAAGACACTTAATCACGACCTACATCGGAAGAATATGATAGCTTCTCCCAAATGTTCATTAGATTAATTTGAAGATGTAAATCATTTCTCTGAAAGTAAGAAATGAAAGTCGGAGAACTCTTTAGCAAACAATATTTCCCTGTCTTGCACTTTGTTTTATTACTCCGACAAAACTGTTCCTTTTATAATTTTCATTTTCGTAACATGTTATGACATTTCGTGGATTATTCTGGTTGTGTTTAATTTTTCTATCTTCGAATAAGGTCTTGTATGTTTCATCACGAACGATCATCGAGAGTACTTGTGTATATTGCATGTAAATGTATATTTCATTTGAATTTACATCAGTTAAAGGACACACATTTACACATACTCTGCAAAGTCTTATTACATGTGCTCGTTGGTAACAGGATTTCTCAAACTCTCGTTCATCATTGTTAAAAAGAAATTCAGCAAGTCACATATCTTTTGATGATTCAAAACTTTATTTGTTTTTCAAAACTCGAGCTTAAAAATGAAACACATTTACTAAGTCGTACTATTTATGGAACCTATTATATTTCTTCAACTTAAAAAGTTTCTACGAATATGAATAATAAATTTTGCAGTGTTCAAAATACATTCAGTATTCGGGTAAATTTCGACTTATAATGTTACTTTGATTTGATCATATTCAAATGAAGCAATGACACTTTGGAAAAATGATTTGGATCTTATAAATCCTAAACGGAAAACAACTTTGAGAACAGGGCTAAGCTAACGTGAACCCCTGGAAACCAGTGTTGAGATCAGGTCCCTACTAGGGTAAGCTTTTATATGTTTACTGGCACATCCAAAGTGAACATTCTATCTTGATCAGGAAAACGGATTTATCGGTAGTCAAAATTAACAGTCAGTATATATAAAAAAAAAAAAAACATTAAACAGAATTCGACCGAATAACAGTTTTTTTCTTGCAAATAAGATCATTATAACTCCCATAGAATTTGTTTACTCTAAATGAGACTGTTGAAAGCCCTATACATCAACCCTCGGAATAGAAATTGATCAGAGCAGTGAGGAACTTTCATGATTGAATCATCCAAATAAATTTCATCACTGTATGATATTTACCTTCTAGGAATGATGCCTGTGTTCCAGATTTGAATAAAGTATATATAAGCTGCAGCATCTGAAGCAAGTTTTCATTCCAGGAATAGTCCTTGAAAACTGTATCATTTTTTAAATATATAGTTAGTGTAAGAATTTCTGATAATTTCATTTTTCATTAAATACTTAAAGAGTCGGTACTGATAATTACACCTATACCATAGAAATTGAGATATATATCACAAAGTACAGAATATCATCTCCCTCTTTAACAATTATAGCAGGTAGATACAAAATCTAAAGATATTAACATATATGACAATATGCAATTTTATAGAAATTGATGATATTTTATGTTGTGTTAAATATCTTGTTTATAGCTATAGAGTGTATTGGAGAAAGCATGAGTATTCAAATAGTTCTAAATATAACAAATGCCAGAACACGAGGCAAGCATCGGAATTCAAATTAGTTGAACTTTTTAAGAGTTATTTCACTTGAGGGATTATTTTTGTCATGCCACTAGGTTGAGAAATTTATTACAGTAAATATGGTCGTTAATAAATATCTAATTTGCAAATACAAACTATTACTGGGTTGGATGCCAATTGTTAGACCGTTATTTACAAATTGATTTTGACTACGGATTGCAATTTTTACCTGTGCAAGACATTGGATTCACGGCAGGTGTGACCAATTAACAGGAGATGTGTTCAGGAGTTCTCTTAATTATATATTTTTATAGGAGTTATGAGGTTGAATGTTGTCGTTATATTCATTTGTTTATCTACTAAATGTCATTCGTCGCCTTTGCAACTTTATATCATAACTGACTGTTTTGCAATTTAACTTTCTTTTATTCTCTTATTCTGATTGAATGAATACTGAAAGATAGCCTGAAGCATAGTGGCTTTATATTCAAATTTATAAGTTTTACATGTACACGCTTTTATGCTGATTAGCTCATTAGTTAAAGTTATTGAAAAAAGTGAAATAATGACCGTATTGTATTATTTACTACGAAAAACCATACATTTGGTTGTTTTTATCATTGTTTAAAAAAATACTTACAATTCTAAAAATCACGATATATATCTTCTATGCAAGAGAGAGAGAGAGAGAGAGAGAGAGAGAGAGAGAGAGAGAGAGAGAGAGTTTTTATAAACAAATTTTCATTTGGTCACAGACTTTGTCAAATTCTACGTTGATACCGTTCTTATAAGCAATATATTTGCATCATACATATTTTAGTTGGAGATACCAAAGTTCCTTGCTGTTTCATCTCGTGCTTTAGATAATATATTATATTTGTAAAGCAATGATATTTATAATTTTATCTAATTTTGAAGTAATCCCAATATTATTTCCTTCTTTGAATAAAATTTGATAAAAAAAAAGCCTGATTTTTTCTGTAACATGATATGTAAACTTCTTACAGAAAAGCAATATGTTTTAACCATTTTCTTGTAACAGCTATCCCATTTAAATCCCTCGACAGCGTACTTTAATTCCATATCTCAATGAGAAAAACCATTAAGCAATTTTCTTTAATCGAAATATTATTCATTAATACGATATTGTTGCATTCTCAACAGTGAAATATTATGATTTATCTATTGAATAAAAATGATATTTTTACTATAATTAAAATAACATGTTATTCTAACTGCACTGAAAACAACAACTATTCTCAAACCATTTGTTTACTTACCAACCATACTATTCCCCAATACTAATTATGTTAAAATCACCATCTCTTAAATTATTAGTACAAATACCCTTCTTCAGCATGAAGGTACTGCCTTCCAATACAAAAGACGAAAACTAAGAACAAGGTACGATTGTCTACATAAAAAGGCTCAAAAATTTTCTCTCTATAAAATCTGGAATTAAACTTAATCAGGGTTTTAAGAAAGTAAAATATATGCCAGGTATACTATGCCAACAAAATCAGAATGATATTCCGAAATGGATAGCACTATGACATCACGAACAAGACATTTCCCGCCTTTTTCTCAAAATAAGCCTGAAAACTGTCAAATGTCATACAGATTATTGCTCAGGAAAAGATGTGCGCATTTGTCGAGCAAAATGAAAATTATATATATTGTGTATTATCTTAAGATGAAAAACATGCTTGAAAATGAATTTGCTCGACGCATGCGCTATATGTTTTCTGAAAGGAAAACCACATGAATTTGTGGATATTTTCATTGAAAATGGCATTTTTGCAATTTTATGCCAACTTCAAGTTCTTGTCATTTGACGCAAATCATGTTGCTGATCAAATTGAGCGAATTGTGGGTTTGCTAATCTATTCCTTATTTGAATGCCAGGGTTTGAGCTCCAAGTGAAATCATCGATATTTTGGGCCAGGTGACTTTAGAAACTGTACCTACTTCTTTGTACATCTTTAAAAAAAAGGATTTGGAAGGAAAGTAAGGATATGATTTGATGTTGATAACAACAGTTTTCGAAATTATCAAACGAATTACGTCGTTTTCCAGTATATCATTGTTTTCTTTATATTTTCAAAATTTGATTTAAAATACATAGTTAATATCTTTCGCAATTCTATGTAAAATTTAAAAGTTTTATTTTCACAATCAAACATTTTTACATACAACATTTTAGCCCTTTTATTGTGACTGGTGTTGTTCATAATTAATGACGCCTGATATTTTTATAAAATTTCTTAAAGTACTTAAAATTAGTTGATAACATAGTTACATAGAAGTTATTCTACACCTTTCATGCAATCACATGATATGCATCTACCTATATCTCTCTCTTTAATCTACCTACCTACCTACCTACCTATCTATCTGTCACATATATATGTAAAGCACTAAATTGACCAACAAAACAAACAACCAGATTGTTCAATTTTCGGGACGACCTGTCCCTTCCTCAGGACAAACGAAAAGAATTACATAATCTGACCAATATTAACAGAGAATAATAACAAAACAACAAACATTACGTATGAATACATAATTAACAGTTGCTTTTTCAACAAAAATGGAAAACGGAAATACTCATATCTAGTGACAAGTCATCCAAAAAAGACTGTTAAAAGCCACTCTGATTCCACGCACAAGTACTCTGAAGTTGAAATTAAAAATATCCTGGAGTTCCTCCGTAGTCGTTGGTGAGCAGGTCTTCCAACAGTCTGTTGGAATGCCTGGGCACGAATTGTGCTCCTTTTTAGCTGACCTGTTTTTATATTCTTATAAAGCATAATTTATTCAAAAAACCTCTACGTGGCAAGAAAAAAATTCTTGCTGCGACCTTCAAAGCGACATTTAGATATATCGACGACGTGTTATTTATTAACGATAATTTTTATTCAAATGTCGATTCGATATGTCCCTGTGAACTCGAAATAAAAGGACCACAAAGTCGTCCACTTCTGTTTCATACCTAGATATTTTATTCAAAATAGATATTAACGGCAAACTAACAACTCAACTTCATGATAAACGGATAAATTTCAGCTTCTCCATATTTATGTAGCAATATTTCATTATCACCTGCATTTTGGTCTCTCAACTGATTCGATACGGAAGAGCTGGTTATGTGTATGATCAGTTTTTAAATCGAGGTCGGTTACTGACAAACACGTTGATGGTGCAGGGGTTTCAACAGTATCGTTTAAAGTGAGCATTTCGCAAATTATATGGTCGTTATAAGAATCTAGTTTGCCAATACAATCTATCATTGGGTTAAATGCTGTCCGACTTATTGCAAACCAATTGTTAAGCGTTCTTAGCGCATTGATTTTGTCTTCGGATAACTCCGTTTACGAGATCAAGATCGAAGGTTCACAGCGGATGTTACCGGTCGACAGGGGATGCTTTCTCATCCTAGGCACCTGATCCCACCTGTGGTATGTCCAGGGATCCATGTTTGTCCAACTATCTATTTTGTATTGCTTATAGGTGTTATGAGATTAATCACTGTTTGTTATCGTCACCTTTTATATATATATATATATATATATATATATATATATATATATATATATATATATATATATAATCCAAATAGAAAGAGTTGATATCACACAGTCAAAATAATTCAATAAAAAAATCAGGAAAATATACAGTTCCAAAATATATTTAAATCACTAGCGCTTTCTGGATTTTAACATCCATCCTCAGGTGAATACAAATTTTAAATAATGAATACAAAGTTGTTTATCTTAGAGACGTCTATTGTGACGTCATGACGTCATGATAGTCTTTGCGAGGAGGGAATACATACATGACGTCATAATACAAAAAATTCGGGAAAGGTGACTTGGACAAAATAAGCATGAACATTAACATGATAAAAGTTGATGAATTAAGAGGTTTAACAATCAGAATTGATTAAAGTTTGTTTAGTTTAGGAGAAAACAGTTTAATGAAATAATTTTCTTTAGCAAGTCTCATGGATGTTGATTCTGTTTTAAGTTTATAAAATGGAAATACGCTGTAGTTGCCTCTAGCACAGTTGTCAAAGTGTTCGCTGCATGGGGTATTTCTTGTACTGGGATCGTTAATTTGTTGGCGATGGACACGCATCCTCGCTGTTAGTTGTGTTCCGGTTTGTCCAATATATTCCTCGCCACACCCGTTGCAAATAATGCAGTATAGTAAGTTTTTCGACTTGCATGACGTCATGTATGTATTCCCTCCTCGCAAAGACTATCATGACGTCATGACGTCACAATAGACGTCTCTAAGATAAACAACTTTGTATTCATTATTTAAAATTTGTATTCACCTGAGGATGGATGTTAAAATCCAGAAAGCGCTAGTGATTTAAATATATTTTGGAACTGTATATTTTCCTGATTTTTTTATTGAATTATATATATATATATATATATATATATATATATATATATATAAAATTGTTTTACAAGGGAAATATATTAGAAGAGCAAGCTAGAAACATGGCCCAGGATCCCAAATGTCCTGACATAGTAGACAATCAGGCGATGATAGATGGATCAAGTGATTTTGATGAAATAAAATCCGTATTATCAACACTGATTGAAGATCCCACACAAGAACATCTGGATCCATTTCTTTCTGAAGAATTACAAAATGCCATCATTAACATGGAGGGCAACCATGACGTAAGATAGGCGGGGATAGTTGAATCCCTGTTTACATATTTGTCTGATTTATTTTCTTTTATGTACAATGAAAAATCAGGTTATTTCAATACAGTTGTTATCTGTTTCTGCAAATTTGTTTAGGTAAATATTTTGATCGACGACGTCATCAGCTCTCTTCCAGTAGATTCAATGAGTGGTAGAGATCCCCAAACTCGAGAGGAGCATGTTTCCTGTCCAACGGTAAATAATATACTCATTCAATTATCGTTTCCAAGCTGTGTAATATATTTTGTTAAAAGAATGAATCGTGTTACATTTTCAAAACCATCAGAGTGAAGAATATGAGCGAAAGAATCTGTGTCAGTCCTCGGGAGAACAATCCTCTGATCCGGAAGTATTCAAGTCTCAAGAGGAAATGGATCAAAGATGCAAAGATAGGATAAAAAAAGACAACCATAATATCAGTAAGAAACATCAATGTATGATTTGGAATATCCGTGGCTGTTATAAGGAAAGCACTGGTAATTTTACGTGCTTGTGACAATATTGTTAACATTTCCAATTTTCCCAAAGTCTTTTTGCCATTTTACAATGAACTTGACACATAATTCTTAATTGTCATTTATTTAAACATTTTTATTGATAAACTCAAAAGGATCTGGCAACAAGCATATACTATGTAGGCCCTCTCCCAGCCATCTCCTTGTAATCAACGAAACCATTTCAACAGGTCTAGCGTGCAATTTATTTGGTATAAAATATATTGAAAAACAACCAAAACATAAATAGTATAATGCATGTAATAATGTACACTGTATATCACTATACTGTGATGAATAGTATATGTATTATATATCAAGTAACGAATACTGAAATAGTACACATGTATATACGGTGATAAACTGCATAAACGTTAGTAATAGGTGAAGATAACGAACAGTGATTAAAACAATAATTTAACGGTAAAACAATAATTGACATGATATAAGTATCAACAACGATAAGATGAATGACAGTAAGTATCAGTAAAATATTATTACTAGTTTGATAATAAGTATCAACAAAACAATAAAACATAGTAGTTGTACAATAAATCTCAATGAAACAATACCCTATATTGGTATAACAAGTATCTGTTAAACATGATAACTAGCCTGATAATATGCGTCAATAAATATATATTATCACTCAAGGAACTTGATCCGAAGAGTCGAGTGACGTCGAGTTGTCAGGCGTGGATCTTCCGTTCAAGCGAGACACGCCTGTCAATGAAAGGTGATCCAACACTTCGAATCAAGTTACTGTAGTACTGCTACATTTGTTATATACCGCCATAAATAAGATAAAACATGTATTCCAAATTATCAAAAAACGCACATACAGTGTTATTAGTTTTTGTGCACAGTTTTGTTTGTGACGCGGTCGATCATTTTCTTCAATAAAAACTTGCGTTGTTGCACTGTGGCGTCATGAGTTTCAGAGAGGCATGATATAGAATCAGATCACTCTCTGTGAAATTTACAGTGTTAAAACACGGATTATGGATGGGTATATAATAACGATGAGTATCAGTAAAACAAATGATAAAAAGTAATATCAAAACAATGATGAATATTACGAAACAATAAGTTTGTTGCTACGATCAGTAAACCGATATAAAGATACTGGTGAATTTATCATATCAAAATGTTTTTTGTTATATTATCAATTGCTCAAAAGTTAATCATTACCTCCAGCTTCCGCTCATTGATCATTCTTGCATGTCATTCCCCATTTCGATCAATCAAGATATACAGCTGTATGTTTATGAAACTACATTGGTCATATACATTTTAAAGTGTATGTTACCTTTACATATAGGTTTTTGTTTTTACAGTTGAACGAAGACGGAGATACAACATCAATGACAGGATAAAAGAAATATCTTCTCTACTACCACCGTCTACTCATCCGTAAATATATATTTTTTACTCTTATCTGAAATATTTTGAACATTGTAAGAGATGCAATCAATGGCAATCAACTCCTGTTTAGGTCTGGGTGTGTTATTCTTACCATAGCATGGCATATTCACTCAAAAAATATCACTTATATGATTTATGACTATATAACTTTCAACATTATGATTCATTACCAATATATTATAATGACATTCACAAATGCAATAGCATTCTTTATCAGAATAAAGGGAGAAACCTAATAAAGTTATATATTCCTGTTGTGTGTATGAATTGCATATTTTCTCCTCTACATGGTCATAAAATCACAAACTCATTAAAATTGTTAACCATTCTATGAGAAAAGATATACAGTATATGGACTATGATAATTTGATGCAGTGATGTAAAATATGCATTCTATCAAATGCTATACATTTCCTCATTTTGAACAAAAGAATAAAATATTCTGATCATTAAATACAGTGTAAATTTATAGGTTTGCAAATTGCCTGTTGTGAAATGTATAGTTTGATCCATGTAATCACTATATGATTGATTTTATATTGTTTAACGTACCTCTTGAGAATTTTTTCACTCATATGGAGACGTCACCATTGCCGGTGAAGGACAACAAAACTTAGGCCTTTGCTCGGTGCTTTCGGCCTTCGAGCAGGGAGGGATCTTTATCGTGCCACACCTGCTGTGACACGGGACCTCAGTATTTGCGGTCTTATCCGAAGGACCTCCTCATTTAATCGACTCTTACGACAAGCAAGGGGTACTGAGGACCTATTCTAACCCGGATCCCAACGGGATTAATCACTATATATGTTCAATGTTTAAAAAAAATCTCTCAGTTCAGTCTCTCTCTCTCTCTCTCTCTCTCTCTCTCTCTCTCTCTCTCTCTCTCTATATATATATATATATATATATATATATATATATATCAATGCCAGACAGAACGTGTTAAGCACTACTGCTAAAACCAATGACCATGACGATAACACTAAACAAAAGCAACTTCATTAAATATAACCTGAAACGTTTAAGGAATGCTATATTACGTATGACTGATGCTTTAAGGTGATTACACGTCTTCGTAGCTATGTACAGGTAAGGAATATAATTTGTTTGATAAAGTGCTCCTTTATTAGCGGACATGTATTTATGTCATCATGAGGCAACAATTGTTCAAATATTTCTACATGAAAACAAATAACAATTCTTCCTGTGGTGATTAAACTCTACATTTAGATATATTGGTGACGTATTATCCACAGAGACTAAGCCTGTTTGGGCCAAAACTGTGATACCATAACTTTAGAAGAAAAAAAACTACCTCCTCGCTTCAAATGTCTAAAAATCAGAAACTGGGTGCGGTATGCGTAATTTACCGGTCTCCTTGCATAGATTAATGTTTCAACTACTTGCACGCCAACTTCAAGCCACAGCTTCTAAAAACAACAGACATATAGATGTTAAGGACAACTTTTTGGCAAACGAAATCACTTCAGTTTTTCCATCGCCAATATCCCATAATCACCTGCCAATGGTATTTGTGTCTCTCAATTCGATGCACAAGCTCATGTTTTCCATAGGATCAATTGTAAGCTGCTTAACAAATAAGTTGATGTTGCAGGGGTTTCAATAGTCGTCTTTAAAGTCAGGTTTCGCATACTCTATGGTCGTTATAACAATCTAATTAACCAATACAACCTGCAGTCTGACGCAGGCCTCTCTTTCAAGATATAAGACCAACGGTGGGTGTGACCGCTCGAGCGGGGATGTTTACTTTCTTAGGCCCCTGATCCCGCCTCTAGTATGTCCAGAGTTCCCTGATTCCCCTACTTTTTATTTTGTATTCTTTATATGATCACTGTTTGTTACCTTCATCTTTACATGCAAGGTGAAGATAACGAACAGTGATCAATCTCATTATTCCAACAGTAATACAAAATAGATAGTTGGGCAAACACGGACCCCTTGACACACCAGAGGTGGGATCAGGTGCCTAGGAGGAGTAAGCATCCCCTGTTGACCGGTCACACCCGCCGTGAGCCCCATATCCTGATCATTTAAGATTTCAAAATAAAATAGATTCACGCATATAATTCGATTGCAAAACATAACTTTAAACAAGATATGTTTGTAAAAGACATATGCCCCCCCCCCCCCATGGTGCAAAATTGAAATGGATTATACACACACATCATTTAATTGATAGTAGTATCATCGATTCAAAATATTGAGCAGACGTTATCTTCCTATGTCAAGAGTGGATTGACCATGTGATCTAAAATCAATAGGGGTCAGTCATCCACTCCTTATGCTGTACCAGTGTACCAAGTTTGGTGTCAATCAACCAAATAATTCTTAAAATATAGGAGACAATATATTACTATGTCCAGTTCAACTATTGACCTTTGACCTCAAAATAAATAGGGGTCATCTTCTCCTGAAGATGTACCAAGTGTACTAAGTTTGATGTCTGTCAAGCAAAGGGTTATCAAGATATTGAGTGGACAGCATATCACTATGTCCAGTTTGACCCTTGACCTTTGACCATGTGAACTCAAAATCAATAGGAATCATCTCCTCCTGAAGATATACCAGTGTAACAAGTTTGATGTCTGTCAAGCAAAGGGTTCTCAAGATATTTAATGGACAGTATATTCCTATGCCCAGGCTGACCCTTGACCTTTGACCATATGACCTGAAAATAAATAAAGGTCATTTACTCCTTAGGATGTTCCAGTTTGCCAAGATTGATGTCTGTCAAGGAAAGGGTTCTCAAGATATTGAGCGGACATTGTATTCCTATATCCAGAGTAGATTGACCTTTGACCTTTTGACCTGAAAAACAATAGGGGTCCTCTTCTACTCATAACCAATCCACATATAAAATATCATTATCATCAAGTGAATGCTTCTCAAAATATTGAACGGACAACATGTGATCTACCGACCGACCGACCGACAGGTGCAAATCAATATGCCCGTCTTCTTTAAAGGGGGCATAAAACATATTCCTTCATCAAACTGATTTTACTACTCTAGAGTTCTAAAATCTTGAACACCATGAAGAACAGGGATCGACGTTAAACGACCTGTTTACGAGCGTGAATAAGGAGTACTCAAGCAACTCTTGACTTTTATGGACTCTTGTATTGGGAGTTTTATTTTATAACATATTTTCAAAATGTATTGTTTTTAAGATTTCTCATCTTTTATGAATCTAGTGCAAAAAGCTATGATATCCTGACGTCAAAATTAATGCCAATAATTTCTTTCATATATATCAGATCAATGAAACTCAACAAAGGTTCCATCTTACAAGCAGCAGTGGAATATATAAAGGATTTGAAGAAAGAGAACGACAAATTGGCAGAAAGTCATGCCAAACTGAAAACAATGGATTCTAAATACCAGAAAATGCAGATTAAAACATTGGTAAGATTTTCTTTCATGAACAAAGTCACACTATGAAAATGTTAATCACCTATGGTGCAATATAGATACCATGTGTGGGATGGTTTGTGTTGTGTATGAGCTAAAGGATCAGATCTGCTCAAAGTACAAGCATGTTGATTATTTTTCTCTCTGTCTTGTTTACTTTACACATGTTTTATTTTTCCATAGCCACCTCACAATTTTCAACGAACATGGCATATTTGTCCAATAAATACAGTAAATTAATATACTTCAAACAAAACTCAATATCACTTACCAAGAAGATATCATTATAGATTAAAAAATATATATTTTTTTTTTTTATTCTTTAAAACAACAAAACCAAAATACATTAAACGAAAGATTTATTGCGCAATGTAAATCCATTTTATTCAAAATGAAGGTTTATATAAGATTAGAATTTGCTACCTGGTAGTGTATCTTTTTATTAGCATTTCAAACTCAGAAATGTTAAAATTCTTCGATAATATGCTCTCGTCTTAATGTAGTTACATTATAAGGATGTCCAGGTCATGACCCAGGGGTCACTACATGTATGTGGTAGTAGCTGAAATATGAGTTTTACATTACAAGAGATATATATATATATATATATATATATATATATATATATATATATATATATATATATAAGTCTTTGTTTTGGAAGAAAAATATAGAAAAAAAACTCTAAACACTTTTTTGAAATATTTCGACCGGGCTACCGGTCTTTTTCAGTCGTGTTAACTTTCATAGCAACGTAGCGCACGACTACATACACGAAAGTACTTTGACGTCACAGTAAGAATGCCATATATATATTTCACTTTATTAGAATACCCACTTCGCCCCTACCCGGGGTTGAACTCACGACCTGCGGAACCAAAACTCCTAGCAGCATGTAACCAGCGCGCTAGACCGCTCGACCATCTAGGCAAGTCGGATATTTGGTTCCGCAGGTCGTGAGTTCAACCCCGGGTAAGGGCGGAAGTGTACGAAAGCCGGCTAGGCTCATTTTGAAAGAGTAAAAAAAAATATTTTAACTCGTTATAACGAGTTAATTATCTCGTTATAACGAGTTAGTGTCTCGTTATAACGAGATAATTATCTCCTTAGAACGAGTTTTAAATTATATCGTTATAACGAGTTAGTATCTCGTTATAACGAGTTAATTACCTTGTTATAACGAGTTAGTACCTATGGAAATGGCATGGGCCTGTTCTTTCCAAAATTTAATCACAACGATTATAAATCAACAAAATCCGCAAAATTGAATTTATTATTTTATTATGTCTACATGTATTACGTAACAATTTTATTCGTCGTGAAGATGACAAGAAAATGTTTATTTTTAGCTGCAAACAAATGAATAGGTGGCGATATATTTTCTTCTATTCAACAAATATACTTATTTTCCATTGTCATTAATAAATTTAGATTTTATTGTTTCAATATACCACAATGGTTTGACAACATGTTCGAGCTAGCTCGATATTTGAGGAACAAATCAGCTAGCCTAGATGGAGATGATTTTCTTGAGAATATAAATATATTTATACTACATGTAATAATGCAAACATGTAGAACTAGAGAGCTTTTCCTTTTTTAGCTGAGCTGAGCTGAAAGCTCAAGTGAGTTTTTCTTATCACATTTTGTCCGGCGTCCGTCTCTCCGTCTGTCTGTCAGTAAACATTTTCAACTTCCTCTCCAGAACTGCAAGGCCAATTTCAACCAAACTTGGCACAAAGCATCCTTGGGTAAAGAGATTTCAAGTTTGTTCTAATGAAATTAAAGGGGGGGGGGGGGGGGTAATCACAATAATACAAAAATTGAATGAATTTAAAAATCTTTCAAGAACCAGTTGGCTTGAAACTGTAAATCTGAATGAAATCTTTCTGACATAGTGCTGATTCAATGTTACTAAAATTATGGGCCCCAGAGGTAAGTGACAATAGGAAATCAAAGTTTTGCATGCGAATATATAGGGATAATCATTTAAAACATTCTTTTCAAGAACCACTGCCTCAGAAAACTTGAAAACTTGAAAGTTCCCTGATATAGTGTAGATTCTAATTTGTTCAAATCATGGTCCCCTGGATTAGGGTGGGGCCATAATAGGGGATCAAAGTCTACATTTAGATGTATAGGGACATTTTCGAATAATTTCCTCAAGAACCACTGGATCAGAAAAGTGGTAATTAACATGAAAGCTTCCTTACATAGAATAGATTCAAAGTTGTTCAAACCATGGTCCCTGGGGGTTAGGATGGGGGTCGCAATAAGGGGATCAAAGTTTTGTAGACTGATATATGTAGGAAAAATCATTACAACTCTCTTGAACTACATGTATTTTATATTTTGTATATACATTCTTTAAAGGAAGACCTTTCATGTGATTCCATGGTTTGTGATCTTATGACATTGACCTGGAAGTTTGACTTACTTTTAACAAAATCATGACCTATACAATATGTCCTGAACTATTTAAGATTGATCTTTCATATCTTATATACATTTCTTATGGCAAGACCTTTCATTTCATATTATGTCCTTTGATCCATTGAACTCTTAGTTTGACCTACTTTTTAGAAAACATAACCTATTAAGTAAATCCGGAACTATTTATGTAGGGTTTTCATATTTTGTGTATATATTGTTTGGCAAGACCTTGTGACACAATGGTGTTTGATCTTTTGACCTTGGAGTTTGAACTATGTTTGAAAAAACTCTGACCTGTTTAGTATCTCCTGAACTATTTAAGATAGGGATTTCTATTTTGTATGTATATTTTGTTATACTTTGTTGTTTGACCTAATGACCTTGAACAACGGCAGGGCTAAGATGGCATAGGTGAGCGGTTTGGCCCATTGGCATCGTGTTTGACAGCGTATACATTTCCCGTTAATTTTTACATTCATAATCTATCTTTACAATCCAAAGTAAAATATATTGGGTACCCCCCCCCCCCCCCGGCCGTCTTTTCAAAGTAGTATCGACTGTTAAGGATGTAAGCTTGGACAAGTGAAGGTTGCGAGCGTTGACAGTCGCACCCCGCGGTAAGCCCACATCTTGATCAGGCAATCGGAATAATCCTTAGTCAAAAGTAGTATATAAAGAACGTCCTCACAATTGGCATGCACTGTAACTCGTCAGACAGCATTTGACTCTATGAATTGAACCCGTGTAGAGGAGGACGAACACTTTCTACCCTCCCCCGACCCTTTACGATTGTGAAGTTTGAGTTTTGAGTAAAAATCGTCGTTTACTTTGTGTGTGTGTCTGCGTGCTTTTCCTTGCCACCCCACCCACCCACCCTTTCAGGATTTTGAAGGTTAGGTTTATTTAGATTTTAATTTATTATGGATTTTTTTAATTTATTTATTTGTAAAGAATTACAGACAACTGTGAAGTCAACTTCTCATAACATTGTCCTCTCCCTTACTTTGAAAAACAGGGCTAAGAGCCTGTAATGCCAATCACTGAAAAATATCACTAAATGTACTTCATTTCTTTTATATAATACATGTAAATGTAAACACAAACAGCAGTTTGAATTTATTTCCGTTGTTAAATATCACAAAAAAATATTCAAATAAGATATATAAACTTACAAACATCTGCAAATTGATATACTTTGAAGATTTATTTTTATAAGATTTGCATTTTTACAAACACTTACGAAGTTGACATGTTTTTTTTTAATCTTGGAAATATTTGTTTAAATACATGGAAATTGTATCAATGCTGCTACTTGAATTGTTTTCAAACTAACCTTAGATTTCGGGAATAAGAGAAGGTATTACAACGTTTCCGTAAGATGTATCATTTTGAATAACGAGATAGCTATTTCGTTATAACGAGATAATTAATTCATTATAACGAGATAATTAATTCGCTATAACGAGTTGATTATCTCGTTATAAAGAGATGATTAACTCGTCATAACGAGATACTAATTGGTTATAACCAGATACTAACTCGTTATAACGAGATAATTAACTCGTTATAAGCAGATACTAACTCGTTATAACGAGATGATTAACTCGTTATAACGAGATAGCTAATTCATTATAACGAGATAATTAATTCGCTATAACGAGTTGATTATCTCGTTATAAAGAGATGATTAACTCGTCATAACGAGATACTAATTGGTTATAACCAGATACTAACTCGTTATAACGAGATAATTAACTCGTTATAAGCAGATACTAACTCGTTATAACGAGATGATTAACTCGTTTTAACGAGATAGCTAATTCATTATAACGAGATAATTAATTCGCTGTAACGAGTTGATTATCTCGTTATAAAGAGATGATTAACTCGTCATAACGAGATACTAATTGGTTATAACCAGATACTAACTCGTTATAACGAGATAATTAACTCGTTATAAGCAGATACTAACTCGTTATAACGAGATGATTAACTCGTTATAACGAGATAGCTAATTCATTATAACGAGATAATTAATTCGCTATAACGAGTTGATTATCTCGTTATAAAGAGACGATTAACTCGTCATAACAAGATACTAATTGGTTATAACGAGATACTAACTCGTTATAACGAGATAATTAACTCGTTATAACGAGATAATTAACTCGTTATAACGAGATATTAACTCGTTATAACGAGATGATTAATTCGTTATAACGAGATAGCTAATTCATTATAACGAGATAATTAATTCGCTATAACGAGTTGATTATCTCGTTATTAAGAGACGATTAACTCGTCATAACGAGATACTAATTGGTTATAACGAGATATTAACTCGTTATAACGAGATAATTAAGTCGTTATAACGAGATACTAAGTCGTTATAACGAGATAATTAAGTCGTTATGTAATAACGAGATCACTAATTCGTTATAACGAGATAATTAACTCGTTATAACGAGATAACTAACTCGTTATAACAAGATACTAACTCGATATAACGAGATAATTAAGTCGTTATAACGAGATAACTAATTCGTTATAACGAGATAACTAACTCGTTATAACGAGATAATTAACTCGTTATAACGAGATACTAACTCATTATAACGAGTTAGATTTTTATTTTTACTTTTTAAAATTGAACCTATCCGGCTTTTGTAGAAGTGTTTATCCTAATAAAGTGAAATTGTCTGTGCTTTATATTAAATATTTCTTGACTTAGGGCAGTTATGTTCATTTAAGAGTTCATTGCTAATTCTGTGCTTTATATATATATATACATATGTATATATATATATATATATATATATATATATATATATATATATATATATATATATATATACAGAGATCGGTGTCTAAGAGGGACGATATTGCGTAACTGATTACATATACATGTATGTAAGTACAGTGTAGGTCATACAGGAATTTAGATGATGCAATAGTGTAACTTAGGCTTACCTTACTATTTCTAAACGACCACGATATTCTTCAGAATCATTGTCATCACAATCAAATTTGATTTCGTTATTTAGTTTCAAAAATGAGACTGAAAATAATGGTCTTGGGGGAGGGAAAAGACAAAAGGTACAAAATTCTAGATCTGCGTTTACAATGACAATGCCCCAGTTTCAAGTCTTTACAACACCGCCTGGAATTTTACGAGGGCTGTTTACTGAAATACATATAGTTAGAACAAGTGTTAGATAAACATTGCCATTGTGTCAAGCATGGGTGTAAAATGGTTTGCGGTTCAAAGCACGCTACACACAATGAAAAGTAATCGCGTTTTCAATTGACAATGACAGATATATGCTACATGTATTTCCGAACGTACAAAGGATGAGGGAGGGGAAGGGGGCATGATTTTTTTCCCTGTCGTTTCGTGTCCCCACATTTTGTTTCCGTTCAATGATCTTTTCATATAAAAGAAGGCATTTAGTTTTTCAGCGTGATGCCTTTTCATTATTTCTAACAACGGTTTGAACATTACCGTTTGAAAATTACTTTTGTAACTTTTAAGTGTCTAGCTTGGGATTCTCATTGAGCTTATACAATTACATGTAAATATTATGTATTTATTGCGAGTCACCTCTGTTACGTTTTTTTTTTTATATATTAGAACTCCTACACAAGCTGTGAATCTTATGTTTTTACCTCACCTGAGCTGAAGCTCAAGTGAGCTTTTCTGATCTACTGTAATCCGTCGTCTGTCCGTCTGTAAACCTTTTACATTTTCGACTTATTCTCCAGAACCACTGGGCCAATTATAACCAAAGTTGCCCAAAAGCATCCTTGGGTGAAGGGCGTTCACGTTTGTTCAAATGAACAGCCATGCCCCTTCAAAGGGGAGATTATCAAAAAATTGCAAAAATAGGGTGCGGCCATTTAAAAATCTTCTCAAGAACCACTGGACCAGAAGAGCTGAAATTTACATGAAAGCTTTCTGACATAGTAAAGATTCAAGTTTGTAAAAATCATGACCCCCGGAGGTTGGATGGGGCCATAATAGGGGATCGAAGTTTTACATACAAATATATACGGAAAAGCTTTAGAAATCTTCTTCTCAAGAACCACTGGGCCAGAAGAGCTGAAATTTACATATAAGCTTCCTGACATAGCGAAGATTCAAATTTGGTAAAATTATGGCCCCGGGGGTAAGATGAGGCGACAATAGGGGATCAAAATTTAACAACAAACATATACGAAAAAGCTTTAAAAATCTTCTCAAGAACCACTGGGTCAGAAGAGCTGAAATATTAAGTATGCATGACAGCTTCCTGACATAGTGCAGATTCAAATTTGTTAAAATCATGGCCCCCGGGGGTTGGATGGGGCCACAATAGGGGATCGAAGTTTTACATACAAATATATACGAAAAAGCTTTAGAAATCTTTTTCTCAAGAACCACTGGGCCAGAAGAGCCAAAATTTACAAAACTTCCTGACATAGCGAAGATTCAAATTTATTAAATCATGGCCCCCGAGGATAAGTTGAGGCGAGAATAGGGGATCAAAGTTTTACATACAAATATATAGAGAAAATCTTTAAAAATCTTCTCAAAAACTACTGAGCCAGAAAAGCTGACATTTACTAAAAGCTTCCTGACATAGTGAAGATTCAAGTTTGTTAAATTTCATGATCCCTAAGGTTAGGATGGGGTCATAATAGGGGATCAAAATTTTACATAACTAATAAATTTGTTTTTTAAAAATTCTCCTTAAGAACCATTGCGCTAAAGTTTTTTTGGCACTCTAGTTTTACTTTTAGCTCTTACAAGTTTATTGTTATTTCGAATTTCCAAACTTTCGGTTGAGCATCACTGAAGAGACATTATTTGGCGAAATGCGCATCTGGTGCATCAAAATTGGTACCGTATAAGTTTTACATTATACATGTATTTATCTGACTTATTTAGATTCACATTCTCTCCAACCTGATTTTGAATTGAAATCAACTTCATTATGGATTACAAAAATAGTTCCACTTTCATGGTTTGATAGATATATGCAGATAATCATGGAATGGACTATGCAGTTTCAGGGCATTGTTTCCAATTCATATTTGTTATTTCCTTACAGGAAATGTATTATTTAGTTGTGCGAAAATAAAGAATAACGCATGAACTTAGTTTTTTAAACTGTTGTTCCTCACGGCTGCTTATTAACATTACAGACATAATTCATGAAGTCAGCTTATCGCATTTCAGTACTTTGATTTTAAATTCCACTGAAGAGCCGTAGAGCGAAAGCGCTTTGGAATAAATGTGAAATCTTCATCTGAAGTTTTTTCATATCTCTCTCTCTCTCTCTCTCTCTCTCTCTCTCTCTATATATATATATATATATATATATATCAGAACGCCGTAATAACTCAAACGGTTTCATTTTTAATCTTCAAGATGTATGACAATGTTGCTTTGTTAAAGCGTAAATATAACTTGGTGCTTTTAACGACATGGGTAGATTGATAATAATATGTACATGTAACTATAAAGCAATATTGTCATAAGTCTAGATTTAAAATGAAATCAGTCGAATTTTCGGCGATTTGATCTTCTTATCCTATTACTTGCGTGGATATTTACTTGTTTTTTGTTGGTTTTTTATTTAGGTCGTCCCGAAATTTAACAATTCACTGCTGTTCGTGTCGTTGATCATTTTAATGCTTTATATATATATATATATATATATATATATATATATATATATATATATATAATAAACTCTAAGTACACAGAAGATTATTATTGCAATTTGCATATTATGAATTGAATTATCGCCCATCTTATTTCAAATTTTGTGTCCTGCGGGGACAATAACTGGGTGTAAGACTCTACATATATGTAGGTATATGAGACTACGTCATCGCAAAAATCATTTATATCAAATGTGAATAATAATCCAAGACAAAAGTGAGACTCTGTTTCTATAGAATTAAATAGTAAATTATAAAAGTAAGCAGAAAAAAATGGCTGGGAGACCAACCAGCATCAAGGAAAGTTTGTTGACATATTATCTGTTTCTTGACTATGATTGCAAGATATGAGATCATGAGCATGGTGTTTCTCTTTTATTTTGAAGAACAGCAGGGACTCAATTTTCTCTGCATTTATTAGCGTCAAATTCAATCTGATATAATTATTGATCGGGGACGTTCACCATATGTAGGGCCATATACATATATAAGATAGAACAGGACATTTTCATGTTGAGGGGGGGGGGGGTTAAATATGTCTTTAATATGTCAAATCGATGTGGTAGGACCTATTGGCCTCGGTGGCAAGATAATGGCGTCACAAGAGTGTGGTTCAAACAAAGTTAAGCAATCATTCTTACATAACATACATATGTTCGTAAGGTATATTGTCCTATACACAATGATAGGAAGAATCTTGCATTTTATTTTCCTGTATGGACTTTTCAAATGTATTCATGAACGTTTAATCTTATTTTAAAAGTTTTCACGATTTTGTTATTTAAAATTTCTTTTGTTAGCAACTTGAGTTGAAGGTGAAACTGTATGGGCTAACGCATAAACTGCTTTCCATGCAAGCAAAGAAGAAAAAGAGACAACAGACAAAGTATAGCGAAATCAATGAACTTGTGGAGGAGCTAGTAAAACATAGTATACCATCTACGTTAAAGACTGATAGATGTTTAACAGATTCTCCCCCTAATGAAGAAGCAAGATGTCAAGCATCCTGTACAGAAAAAACAAAACCCCCAGCAGCAAACTCAATTCTGAGAGGTCTTATGACGAAGAAACGCTCAACGGAAAGCCAACAAAGACTTGTAAACCACCAAGAAGAAGTGTATCATCTTAACTTCCAATCTGAAGAACATGGAAACAGAGAATGTTCTCAAAATCAGATCCAACAACAAATTGGAAGGTCAGAGATAATTGCAGAGGAAATGTTTGCATCAACTACTAACCAAGAACCTATTTCCCTACATCACAATTCCCACGCAACTGATATGAGTATTGAACAGTGCAATATTTTGCTGGATTTATTCGAAAATAATTCCATACCAAATATTACAGTTGTAGAGATGGATACTGAAACCCAAATGCCTTTCCATTACCCTGAACAATCGTCCGACACACTCGCATCACCTTTAACAGCAACAACTAACATGCTTGAGGCATTATTAAAAAGATCTGATTCCGTAGAAAGTTCATTAAACAGTACTATATAAGGATACAATACATTTGTACTAAGGCAATAAAAGTACCCCCCCCCCCCCAAGCGATACATCCTTTCGTAAATATGCTTTCCAATGACCCTGTATTTGCTTTTTAACCACAAACGCCAAATGTTTGCATAAGACAGTATCCCAACAAATATAATTCATATTGGCTATCAGGTACATGAAAAATAATTTATACAAGGAACTTGGTAACTCTTTTCAATGAATTGACATTTGAAACCAATTACAACTAGATCCTTGTTCAAACTTTTTGTGCTTTGATAAAACCAATCAAGCAATTAAGCTTAAATTTGTACAAAGTTTCAGGATTTCTATAAGTTTTTTTTTATACAAGCCCCTTCTAGTAACCTTCACCTTTTGCATGTGACAAAAACCAAATAGAACCTAGACTTTTGCAATGTGAATTTCTAAAATATTGATAAAACTAACTAAGAAATATAAACCATGCATTTTGTAATCAAATTTCAGACATTTTCTTTCAATTGGTGTTGATATAAATCATTGAAGGAAACTACACTTACGATATTGGTAAAAATCAAAAAAGAGAAGTAACATTGCTTATACACACTCAAAATTCAAAATCTATCCTCCAGTAACCAAGACAGTTTGCATCTGACTTTGGACACCAATTGTGCAGTACAAGATAATAATATTCGATAACAATATCAGAAATTAGTATTTTAATCAAAGACGTGCGAATTGGGGACTTCTGGGTTTCCCTGTCCAATACTGGACCCCAGGAGAAGGTATTAGTACTAAATTTGTTCATATAAAAAGTACAGTACTTATATTAACTGTTGTAAGTTTTAATGTGTCTGGCACAACTATTTTAAAATCTTAATTTAGTTAGCAATGTCCAACAATGCCTGACCGTCATAGGTTTCGTAAGGTTGACATATATTCAAATGTGGTAGTGTGGTCGAGGAGAAGAGCAAGAACGACGGAACGAAAAGTCTTATGATTCCCTATGAGATAAAAAAGAACTTTTACACATACTTTTCTGCAGGATGATATCTGCGGTGGGAATATCGGTCCTCCTTTGCATTGGTAACAGAAAGCAAGTTCTATTTGCAAGGAACAATATCCATGAGTCGTTTATGTAGGTAACTTATAAACAGATAATTGGATTTTTCTAATTGATTTTAGTTCTCACTCAATCCAACTCCTTTGCTTGCATCATATCTGAGACCTACGTCGTATAAATTATATCACTATGTGTACATATTTTAAGCACATGATACGTAATATCACACTTGAAATCACGAATAGCTCATTCTTTATAGAAGGATACTTACGATATATAACCGTTCTTGGTACACTGATTTTGACTACGTATAACTCCGTTTTCTTGATCAAGATATAGGGCTCACGGCGGGTGTGATCGGTCGACAGGGAATGCTTACTCCTCCTAGGCACTTGATCGCACCTCTGGTATATCCAGGGGCCCGTGTTTGCCGAACTCTCTAATTTGTATTGCTTATAGGAGTTATGAGATTGATCATTGTTCGTTATCTTCAGCTTTCATATATAAATTCTTTCTTCTTCGTACATAATTATGTTTGTTTTTTTTAGAATTTATATATTGTACAGCGCTTTAGAGTGACTGTACTAATTGTATAAGGTGCTTTGTAAATATTGTATAATAATGATATATTTCTATTGGTATATTGTGGACAGGAAAGTAATCATGTGTCACATTATATCATAGTACATGATATAATTATATATATGATATCATAATACCCACATCCTGCTGTTTGTCTTTTAACTTTGTGAAATGTTTCTGAAGCCTTTTACATTGTGCGAGTTTGTACATTATCATCTGTGAAAATTTCATTATTGCATAGCAGGTAACGCTTCGGACGGTACGAAAATCGTATACGTCTTCACAATATACTTGAATGATATGCATTTGTATTAAACGCCCATGCCTAAAATTATATTATCATACATGAATTCGATCCAGGGGGACTCTGTCACCCTTGGTGAGGATTACAAGGGGATCTTTGCGGAGCTTTAAACTTGTATTTTGGAAATAAAAACTACTTCAGAATATTTACTTTTATTTGTAAGTATGGAATATGGCTGACGAAAGTGAACGAACGCTGTGTGTGGTATAAAGCCAACAAATTCGATATTATGATGAAGAGATGTATTTCATGTCAGTTTTAATCAGGTAGGATGTCAAATTCATCTGATATGACCATCAGCAAAAGTAGATTAGTGAGTGTTAAAAATGGCTACAAGGCCTACCAGCGAAATCTATGGGACACATTATATTACAGAAATCATAATTATTTAGCTTGAAGAAAAACTTAATGGAAAAGAACCAAACTCATTTGGTATTAACTGGAGGTGGGAGAATGTTGCAGTGTCGACATGGAATGGTCATATAACAAAACCCTCATTCGTGAAACGAATATTTCCCTATTGAGAATCACATGCATTAAATTACCAATACTGTTTGCACTTAATCCCATGTTCAAATTAAAGACGAGCTTTCATCATAGCATCGTATCATCAATCAAACTCGTTTAATTAAGGAAATATGTATTATCATTTTGTGCCGGACAAATCTTAAGGTAGCTCACTACACCAAAGGTTTATTTAATGGCTCGTTAAAACATCTCTTATGAAATATGATTTCACCATCGAAAGAGAGATATTAAGCTCTCAATTATTTTATATAATTTTTGTGATTTTTCTCGGAATGATAAAAAATCTGTTTTGTTTGCCAATAAGAGATTCTAGAATCCAAATTTGACTATGGTTTGGTGTATGATATGAATATTCAACAAACCATACCTAAAAGACTCGGATATTAACTTTCTAAATTTTTAGAAAAAAATATTTATGAAAATTGAAAACGTTATTTGTTAATATTTTTTAAATCTACGGATCAAATCTTCGAAAATAATGTCAATTAGAAAAGCGATACATGGAAGAAACATATTTAAAAGAGAAATTGAAAAGAAATGACCAACTTTCAGAGATATATATTATATGAAAACTAGAGACAAAAGTACCGATCACGATCACAATTGATAGAAATTACTAAAATAATCGTATTGTTGCTAATTGTACGAATTTTTCATTAATAGATTAGTTTCCTTTATAAATTAATTTAATTTGTAAACCATCTTATATCAAGGGAATGTAGTTTTCTTTTTTATAATTCCGATCGGGTTTGGTTCAAATTTGAAAAATTGTAATATTTCTTAATTTTGACCATTTCATTTCAATTTCTGTTTGAAATATATTTCTCTGATATATCCTTTATCTAATGGACATGTTTTTTGAAGATTTTATCTGTAGATTTAAAAAATGTTAAAAAATAACGTTTTCAATTTTCATAAATATTATTTTATCTAAAAAATTTGAACGTTTATCTGAGTCGTTCAGGTATGTTTTCTTAGATATTCATATAATACATCAAATCACAGGAAAATTTGGACTCCGGAGTTTCTTATTTGCAAACAATGAAACTTCTTTATCATTTCGGAATAAATCACACAAAAATTCATATAATATAATTGAGAGCTTGTGTCACTCTTTTCATGGTGAAATCATTCTTCATTAGATGGGTTTTAACGGGCCATTAAATAAAATTTTAGGGTAATGAGCTACCTTAATGAATTACGGAAATGTATGTTTGTGTGGTTAAAGAGAAGTAACTCAATGAATTTCACTGACAAAAAAAAAAAAAAAAAAGATCAGGAAATTGCACCTTCCCAACTATTTATAATGACCCCAAAACAAATATAAAAGTGTTTCCGTTTTCTATAAATGGCAGTCGGGATACCACTTTAGAATTGGCATTAAGACGGAAAACGTGAAAGTTTATTTCCGAATTGTTCAAAATCAGCTGGTATATGGAATAATACGAGCCATAATGGCGGTAATTCAGGTGAAACTCTATTGCCATTCGGTAAAAACTGATTTACTCGTGTAACAAATAGCTTAGGAACCCGCAAACAGAACTCTTCTTTTCATGAAGGTAAATTTATTTGAAGTTCTTTTCAACGCCTTTTCGAAAGGGATACCTGACGGAGATACGAGCACTAAAAAAACTTCATAAACAAAGCGATAACGTTAAAAGCGCAGGGAAAACGCGAAGTACCATAGGCCTATTGATTAGTTTCTTTATTATGCTAACGTCTGCCGTGACACGGAACCTCCGCTTTTAAGGTCATATCCTAAAGACCTCGCTTCAAAATGCCGAGTACATGTATTTGGTGAAGGAGCAATAGATCGATCTACCAAAAGCTTACATCTTATGTTTGTCGAGGCCATGGGATCAGCAGGGCTCGAACTCACGACCTCTAAGTTACGAAGCGAGCGCTCTACCACTGAGCTACCGTGACCGGTCAAGAAACGAAGGTAAGTGCACGTGATTTTATAATTCCGTGTATTTCAAGCAAACCTTTTATTATACATGAATAAACGAATGGTTATCACCAATTCATCATCAATATCATCACGTAATTAATAAGATTTTAAAGATATACATACATGTATCACGTGTAAGGAAAGGATTACATATAATGCTTCATGTATGTTTGTCACCTTATCCTTATTATTGAAAGTACTTGCACATGAAATAGTGTTTTTGATTTTGAAAGACATATGTTGTTCATGCAAGTATACGAATTTCAATTCTGCTTATGTTTTAAAAGGAAAGAGAAAATGCCATGACAGATTAGGTTGCTACAGTTTTACATGTAATTACACCCTGTTTCATTGGTCCTGGTCATTTCTATTCAACTTTAATGACATACATGTAACATTTAAATCAGATAAATAGTTACATAAAATACAAAATGTTGTAAAATAGAATATTCAATATAACATTACAGTCACTAAAAGTTTCCATTAGATAGACAGTAACATTTCTTCCTTAAAAGGAACACATTTACTTCTGTGTCAGATAGTGAGCCTGTTCTGGCCAGTGATGAAGATGAATCAGTTTGATGTAGATGAAGATGTGTACAATGACTGTAAAGGTCTATATACATAGTTACAGTATGTGGAAGGGATGTACATTGTTGAACTTGACATTTTGATAGAAGAACTAGGTAAAGGGGTTGTTTACATCTAATTGAAATTTCATTTTAAGAAAGTTAGCTCCTGAGCTTTTGAGCACAACTGCGCAGGATGCTACAACTAAGTATTCACTGGTCCAATACTGATCCCATTGGTGCAAACATATTACACATCTATTACTGAATCCTATCCAGTTGAGAAAAAGTGTGTCAATTCAAATTTGGAAAGGGTTTTGCAAGGATTATATTTTGTGGCGGAAGGATTCATTAAACAAAAAGTTCTAAATCTGCGTGATATTACAATTTCTGTTTCATCTAATATATCTTCTATTTTTATACTCCTATACGTGTATTTCGATTTATAAATAATGATACAAGTAGTTGAGACTTGGAACTAGATCGAATGTTGTGATTCATTAATTTGGTTGATATATTTTTCCAAATAGAACACCGGTTCTTAAAAAAAATTCAATTAATTTACTCGAAAGTTTGGATAAAAATTCAATATTTTCGCCAATAATCTAAAAATTTGGTCTCCAATCTTCTCTTTTTTAGTTCCATTTTAAATTTCAACACAAGACCTTGAAAATTATGTGAAATTTTAGAAATTGACATTGCTCCTGATATGTCTTTTTAAACTCTCAAATTCGATATCATGAATTTTTCCGTATATCAAGTGCAATAAGGTCATTATTTATTTTTCGTTAATTGTACTTCTTTTTATCTTTATTGTTAAGAAGACATGATTATGTATCTATTTTATGTAATTATTTATTTCTGTTGCTTATATTGTGTTGACACCAACAGACAAATCAAGTTTGATTGAATAAATTTTAAGTGCAAATGGTCAAGTTTAGAAAACTGTGGCTAAAAAAACAAGCATTGCTACCCCAGATTTTCTTTTCCTTTCCTTGATTCTCCTTCAATGTAGAATTTAAAAATACACTTCCCAAAAAATTGACATTACTCCAATAGTCAGGTGCGAACCTCTTTAAAATCATTTTGTTTATGGGATTTACAAGAAATACATTAAAGTTAATTCATTTGTGTGTGTCACTCAACCATTCTAATTCAATATGTTGTCTCTGTTTTATTTTGTTTTAAAAATGTGTTGCCTGCATTTAGTTTTTCTATTTCCTCGATTTTTAAAAAAACATATTTATCCTACTGTTGTAGCCTGTTATGTTGATAATATTCTACTTCCTAACAGCACATGCATTTTATTTTACTGCTTTGCTCATATGCAAATGTGTGACGGCATAAATTAATCCAGGTGTGCACTAAAAAAGTTATTTTTCCTCTTGTATACTTTCGCACTTATCTGAGAAAAATCTTATGGCTTTTGGACGAAAATAAATGCCAATTGTATAATTTTCTTACAAAAAGTACCAGGTTGTTTGGATCTTGCTATTTTAGGAAAGATAACTCTTCCATCTGGAATTTCAAAACCAACATTTTTATAAAGAATTTTACATATGGTTGTATAGAAACTTTTTTTTCCAATTCCACCATTCCATATCATTTACATACATGTGTATGTTCTATTTGCAGAAGTTGGTACAGATTTAACCACCAGTTTACAAGAAATTGAATTTTGATGTTAAAATAATTTTCCCCTGAAATAATAAAAGAAATATGATGACTAAAAATATTGTTTTGTTGAATTTTAATTGAACCATCGTAAAAAGAATATCTCAAAAGACAAAATGAAGAGTTCTGGAGTATGCTATTGAAATTTGATGAAATTAAATTTCCTTTAAAAAATGAATAATACATTCTGAAAAATAAACGACAAATACTTGTGATATGCGGTTATTACAGATGTTTCTATAAATATATGATGAAACGAAACAAGAATCAAAGGCCTGAAGGGCCTGTGAGTCGACTCGCACTTCATTGTTAACTGGAATAGGTAATCTTGAAGAAGAAATATAGTACTAATCAAGGATGACGAACATCGTGTGTGTGAGTTCGCATATGCACGCTTCTTATAGCAGGATTTATACTTTAATGTATCATGCCTGTGTAAAGTGACTTAGTCATAACCACTGCAATTTAAAGGAAATGTACATATCCAACATGGATGTAAAGAGTAATTGCTAACTGATGATTGTGCTAAACAGTCCATGATGTACAAATGCTAAGAATTAGAGGAAACTCATTATATAGTAATATAGTACTTTATATCACAACAGAAAACCCTCAAATAAGCACCACAGTGGTTGTAAGAAGATACCATCCAACAAAAAAGTTCAGCAAATCAATTCCTTGAGCTTAAACTTTAGTCAATGTTACAATGACAACGCAGTTGACATCTGTAAGAAACATCGCTGTTTTTACTGTACTGACTCTCAGTGCATATTTTGAGAGCTTATTCAACAACTAGTCATAAAATGCTACAATCAAAACAATAAAGAAAACAAGAAATGTTTGTCAAACAATACAAACATACAACGATACCTCCCTTACGTGGTGCAGAATTGAAAAGGGTTATACACATGCATCATTTAATTGATAATAGTACCAAACCAATTCAAGTGAAGATGTTGAGTGGACAATATCTTCCTATGTCCAGAATGAACTGACCCTTGGCCTTTGACCATGTGACCTAACATACATAGGAGTCATCTACTCCATAGGATGTACCAGTGTATCAAGTTTGGTATCAATCAAGTTACTGATTCTTGAAATATACGAAAGAATAAATCACTATGTCCAGTTTGACCCTTGATCTTTAAGGATGTGACCTCGAAATCAATAGGGGTCATCTACTTATTAAGATGTACCAGTGTTCAGAGTTTGATTTCCGTCAAGCAAAGGGTCTCGAGACATTAAGGGGATAGTATATTCCTATGTCCATTTTTACCCTTGACCTTTAACCATGTGACCATAGAATCATTAGGGGTCATCTACACCTTAGGATGTACCATTGTGCCAAGTTTGATGTCTGTCAAGCAAAGGGTCCTCAATATATTGAACGGACAGTATATTCCTATGTCCAGAGTGGACTGACTCTCCACCTTTTGACCTAACATCAATAGGGGTCCTCTTCTAATCATAACCAACCAATATCATAACGATCACGTGAATGATTCCCAAGATATTGAGCGAACATGTGGTCTGCCGACCGACTAGTGCAAAGCAACCTCCTTTTTTTTCTTTGAAAGGGGGCATACGTAATTGTTTACAGAATGTAAAACTTATATACGGTACCAATTTTGATGCACCAGATGCGCATTTCGACAAATAATGTATCTCATATACAGTCATATGAATTTAGAAATATGGCTGAAATGGATTTCCGTACTATTACAATGACGTTAATGGGCTTTCATAATTCTAGAAAAAAAATACAATCGGAATAATGCGCTTATTTATTTACACTCGTATTTAACAAAATATAATACGCACTTTTTATTTTTTATTTTGAGAAGAAACAATCGATAAAAGTGGTGTTTTTGAACAATATCGGATAGTACTCGACTCAGATGCACGGACTATTTCATGGTTAGTGAACACAAGTTGTTTATTGAAGTGTTCGTACGCACAAGTTTTACTGGCCAATACTGTTTGGAGTAAAAAGTGTAAAAGGTTTGCTTGGACACTTTCTGAATACACAGGATGTTACCTGTGTTACCTGCATTACCTGTACAGTTTCGTAAGATTTATAATTTCAGGGTATTATTGATGAAATAAATAAAATTATCGACAACTATTTAAAGTCAAGTCTGTTCACTACTGCTACAAATATTCCATGTAAGAATGACTTTCAAGGTATGACTACCATGCTCGTACTTGGCGATTGACACAGTTAGGCATGATGTCTTTCTTGTATTCTTGCATGGAGCGCCAAATTGATATAAACTCAAATAAAGAAAACATCTTTAATATGTTGATATGAAACACATCAGACAGCATTTTACCCAATGATAGATTGCATTGGCAAACTAGATAGTTATAACGACCATAGAATTTGCAAAATGCTTACTTTAATTGAGAGTGTTGAAACCCCTGTACCATCAACTTGTTTGTCATTAACTTGTCTCGATTTAAAAACTGACCATACGCAGAACAATATATGTTGAATTGAAGATATGTCTAATTATAAAGTAGATAGAAGAGAGTAGACAGTCTGACTGTCTATCATTGGGTCAAATGCTGTCTGACGTGTTTCATGCGGATTGTTAGGCCGTTCTTGGCACACTGATTTTGACTGCGGATAAAACCGTTTACCTAATCAAGATATAGGGCTTACAGTGGGTGTGACCGGTCAACAGGGGATGCTTACTCCTCCTAAGCACCTGCAATAATTATGTTAGAGAGACCAACTATGAAACGTGAAGATAACGAACAATGATCAGTCTCATAACTCCTATAAGCAATACAAAATAGAGAGTTGGGCAAACACGGACCCCTGTGTATACGAGAGGTTGGATCAGCTATTGGTTAAGGAAAGCACTTTAGTTTTGACAACATTTACCCTTCTGTCATACCACGACTCAGCAAAAACCAACATAATCGTGCTGTTGGGGTGCTTCAAGCTGGAATGGCACAAAATATCGTAGCAAAACACTTTTGAGTTCATCGGAACACCATCCAGTCATTATGGAGACGTTTCCAACAATCTGGTAACACTCAAGATCGACCACGTTCCGGGCGTCCTCGTGTCACGTCGCGTCGACAGGACAACCACATTAGACTTATGCACCTGAGAAATCGTTTCCAGATTTCAAGTTTGAGTGCTCGTATCATTCCTGGACTTTGACTAATCAGTCCAAGAACTCTGCGTAATCGTCTGCGAGAGCACAACATCAAACCAAGACGTCCAGCGGTGGGCCCAATACTGCTTCAACGTCATCGTATCGCTAGACTAGCGTGGTGCGGACCACATCTGCGATTCAGAATACAGAACTTGGCCAATATTCTGTTCAGTGATGAATCCAGATTTCATTTGGATAGCAGTGGCGGCCGTTATAGAGTGTATCGTCGCGTTGGGAAGCGGTCCGAGGACGCTTGTGTTGTGTAACATCGACAATTCGGTGGAAGTAGCGTTATGGTGTGGGGTGGAATAACAGAACGAGGAAGAACCCCTCTACAAATTGTCAATGGAAATCTCACCGGTGTACGCTATCGAGATGAAATTATCCAGCGCCATGCGATACCCTTCATACACAGACAGCAAAATCACACCACTCTGCAGCAAGACAACACAAGGTCACATGTTGCACGTGTACTCAGGGACTTTTTTGTTCAACAGAATGTCAATGTCTTGCCTTGGCCAGCTGTTTCCCCCGATTGATCGCCAATCGACCACATCTGGGATGAAATGGAACGACGTCTACGCATTGGCTGATTTAGGCCAGGCTTTAACCAACATCTGGAACAACATCCCTCAAGCATTTCTGAACACTTTAATGGCATCAATGAGGCGCCGTTGTCAAGCATGCGTGAATACAAATGGTGGTTACACGCGTTATTAACTTTGTTAATTCAAGTTCGAATACCAGTTCGAATACCAGTGTCTTTCGAGTGTGCTGAAATTGACGTTATTCGACGTTAACATTAATGGATTATGAAATGTTGTAACGACTACATTTGTTAACAGTATTACAAAAAATAAAATTTGTTCATTGCTATTTTTTATTATTTTTTCATACATTAAATAATGCATAGTTTATTTTTTCCCGCTATTATATATAAAGGCCAATATTTTCAATCGGGCGCTTTTCCTCAAGTAAGTTAAATGGGGGTGGGGGTGGGTTGATGGGTGATATTAGACAGGTGTGATGCCCCGAGAACTTGGGGATACCTGTGGTCAAGGAACATCAATCAAGTTAATTATATCAGAGAGCCCTACTTCAATTATTGTGCGCATTAATTGAATTGATGCGCACATTAATTGAATTATTGTGCTCTTCAATCCAATTATTGGTATCATTTGAAGAGAGCAACAACTAAAGTATAGCCTTCATCAATTCAGCAGAATAATCAATGCTGTCAACAATCAATTTATGAGCGTAATAATTAAGAAATGAATATATCATTAGCTATTTGAAGATATGTTTCAACTAAATTATTGCGCGCTTCAAACGAATTGATGATATATTCAAATTATTGAAGATATCTTGAATTATCTGAGTTTATGTTAATTTGGCGCTTCCTACATGTGGCTGTCAAACATAGTTTCCGATGAGTGTCCCTGTGGATTATCTCACCATTAAAGTGTGTGACTCGTCTATGACACATGGCCTTCACAAAACGTCTGGATATGCGGATCTTCAGACAGTTCCTTCAATAACTGGTTCAGATATCCTTCGTTATTCCTCTGGATCCCAATCCTAACCATTATACGCAAAAAAGCCCTTATAGCAGATAAATTCTCGTCCGATAAGTTGACAGTTACTGTTGTCGCCAATTTCGAAGTAAAATGACGCTTATAAATTTTCAGCTGAATGAAAACAAGATTTCAAGGACGTATTTACTCTCATGATTAAATTCTTTCTAAACATTAATCATACATAATTACACTTCTCCATTGAGGGTCAGTTCTTTCTGTTTAGCATAAAATCGATGTGCAATTCATAATCATCAATCGTAGCTATTCCTAAACATACACTATTATACATGTAATTTATCATGATTATAGTACTTGAAGAGAGCAATAATTGAATTAATGTGCGCATTAAATCAATTATTGCTCTCATGAAATGAATTAATGGTCGTATAAATTCAATTATTACTCTCATCAAATGCGCGCATTATATCAATTTTTGCATGGAATAATCAAGGAATCCATTCATTTTTGAGGGGAAATTATCCCTGAAAAAAAAGTCAGAAAAGGAGGGGGTTAGTAGTGGCCATACTTCAGGTGCCTGTGCAGTGTTGACTTCAATATCATCCTCTGTCGAAGAACGTTATTCGCTTCCCGTGCATCATTCCTGACTGGTTTAAACTGATATGGTTGAACCACAATATCGGGCAGTTCAGAAAACAGAAATTAGTCATATCCATTAAATGTAGTGAGATATTTTGTTAACAAAACGGTAGGCCTACACTATTTTCATTGCGTTGTTTACATCGATGGGTCGTTGTGACGTCACGAACACACAGAATCAAGAACGATAAGCGGGTAACAAATTCATTCCATGTACAAGTTTACAGCTTTATTTATTATCAATCCAAAGACAATTTTTTTTTTTTATTAAACGCTATTTGACTTTAATTCATACCTATCTTTATGTTTATAAAGTAAAATAGCACTGTTAGAATTGTTTTATATGACCTTTAAGTATCTCAATATGCCCATAATGTATCGCAATATATATCATGATACATGTAAAATCATTTGTTAAACCCCTATTTAAAAATTTGAATGACGTCCTCCATTGCATGCTTTGATTATTCATCAATACAGTTGATTAGTTAGCCATTCAAAACTAAACTATTGAATAGTACACGGCTTACCGTTAAATAGATACATGTAACTATTCAACTTTTGGTTTACAGCTTCCAAAAGAAAACTAGAGATTGCACGTAAATTACATTTTGATTTCCACACAAAAAACACCTTAATTGATTTTAAGTACACGCTGAGCTGATACATCTACAGCATTACTGGGAATTGAGATGTTGTGTAAGAGCCTTTTTATAGAATATATCACAGTTGCAAACATGGATGGTTCCATGCAACAGATCATATCTGTCATCTGATTGATCAGAGCGCTCTCCTTGTATTTTCAGAATGTGAATAGTTAAATGGTTAGTTGAATGGTCTCTATCAATAAGGGTCTGAATTAAGGGGAATTTTTAAAATTACGATGAGACGGTGGAGACAACGAACAGTGTTCGGGATCAATCTCATAACTCCTTTAACGAATACAATATTATGAGTAAATCTAGAGTAACACGAACCCCTGGATATACCAGAGGTGGGATCAGGTACTTAGGAGAATACATTCCCTGTCGACGAACCTTTGGTGAATATGGTTTCTCTGAATTATTCAATACTATTTTGTTATTTATCTATTACTTACATAATGAAAACATGAAGATATGGAACAGTGATCAATTCCATAACTCCTATAAGGGATACAACATAGTTAGTTGCGCAATCACGGACCTCTGGTTATACCGGAAGTGGGATCAGGTACCTAGGAGTAGCAACCTTCTAGTATCGACCGGTCACACCCACCGTGAGCTCTATATCTTGACCAGGTAAACGGAGTTATTCGTTGTCAGAATCAGTGTGTCAAGAACAGCCTAAAATTGGTATGAAACACAATGGACAGCATTTGACCCAATTATAGGTTGTATTGACAAACTAGAACGTTATAACGACTATAGAATTTGCGAAATGCTGAATTCAAACAAAACGGCTGTGCATATTTTATAGGTACCAGATACATGTACTTCATTTGGCCCAAGAACTTGTATGTTGATATATCAATTGCATCACTTGATGCAAATCTTATTACCGCAGTCACACGTGTATGTTTCATCACATAGGATTTTATACTATGCTTCAAGTAAAACACAAGCACACGCACACACATATATTTATTTCCGCGACCGTAAATTCCATAGAGGCGGAGGAAGTACTAGTAGTTGCTTACTCCAACTTTTTATCAAAAACATTTTAATTCATTTCCTAATCAAGGATTCCTATGTTAAGTATAGTTCAGACTTGTGGTGTAAGCCATCAAAATACCGATGGTCACCGTTCACTATAATTAATGATCTGTATTAAATTGCCTACGCCTGATTAACCTAGTCGTAGACATATAAAACTATGTTTCTCTCATTTTTGTGAAATCCGCGGGCATACACATTGTCTACCTGTGATTAGATATGTTGTACAAAAACAAGATTTCAGCTTTACTATTGTTTTCATATATTCAAGGTATGTTATCCCATAATAATTGTCATGTTTGCTAGAATCACGGCGCTCCAAAATCGATTTCATTAGAAAGGGTATGTTTTCTTAAGATACGATATGTGAAAGAAAATCAATTTCATTTGTTGATAATTGAAATTGCTTCCATTCTATTACATCGATTGAAAAGGGGAGGGGGGGGTCTACAATAAGAGTTTTATCTGGGCGAGGCATGACGCTCATAAACGATTTAGCAACAGAATTAAACGGCGAAAACATCGTAGTAAACATGATGTTGTAGAATAATCACCCTCTTACAGAATCCTAGCATCTCGAGAGCGAGAACCGCGATATAAAGTTATAAAAGAAAGGTTTAGCAAAACATTACCTGGTGGGACTGAATTCCCACTTCTCAACATGGCTTCCGCTCTGAATCCCGGAACATGTCTCTAAAATCGGGGATAAAAGACGGGGAATCTCGTTTGAAACCTATGCTAGCAAACTGATCGTACACATATCGATAATATATATCATCCACTATGCAATGAAAATATTTTTTAAAAACCTTCTAGCCATATTAAATCATAGTGGTATTCTACAGTGATAGCAAGACCATACATGTGTGTCTTGTTCTCAATGTTATGTTCTTAACTTCAAAGTCGTTATAAGAATATGCAGCACTTTGATAATCTATGGATTGATAGCGGTGTAAGTGATGAAATTGCACAAGTGTATTTGTCTAAATACAGACTACAGAAAACATTGATAAACCCATAATTTCATCAGTAGTACATGTATGTATACGTTTTGGTACACGCTAGTTGAATAGACTCGCATAGAGAATTACTCCTTGGTATCGGGTCCGTCCTTGTTGATTTATAGCTTCAATACCACCCTAGCTCTATTTAATTTGACTGGCAGTGTAATTGATTTGTTAAATAAAATCATTACCGTGCACATACAATTCTTAATAATGTCATATTGTTTGTGAAAAAATATGAAAATATTTTAGAATCAGGCATCGACCTGGTACATTTTTGCGGGAATACTTCATATAAACTGAACGAAGGAAGAGGCGATTAATATATTTGAAGATTTCCAGAGAATAATTGGTATTGGTACCTGCTACAAATTCTGTCCGGACTGTTACTGTTTTGTCTTTTGCAGTAAGCTTTGGATATTTGACATGTACCGATAAGTGATCCTCTCATGCAGATGCCCTGGGTATCATGAATGAAAATAGCGACCTTTGATCTTGAACTTGTATGTTCATACAACTTTTGAAGCTTTTATGAGTAAATTCTGCAAGCCGATGTGTCGTGTTCCTAGTTTGTGACCTTGAAATTCCGTAGATATCGAGTTAAGCATAATACCTATGCATGTATATTTTGTTTTACTATACTTCAAAGTTTCAGAATTAAAGTTATCAGACGGTGCTGTATATACCCCCATCACCACCCCTTGTTGGACATCGTGGGGGGGGGGGTCGACTCTGGGGCCCTTGAGGCCTTTGGTATATAATTTAGGAAGGGAAAATTGATTATTGTATCAATGAGACTGAAAAATCATAATCAACAAAATCGATAGTATTGCATTAGTAAACTGGTATGCACATTTACAAAGCATTTATATTTCATAACTGGGGGGGGGGGGGGGGGGGGCAACCAGTAATGAATCAATGAAATCAATTACAACTCTGAAAAAAAAAATCAGTTTTAGTAGACAAATTTGAGAACAAACCAACTTTTGAGGCCAACAATTTGGGCGGGAGCCAATTCGGAGATCAAAATTGGGGTCAGGTCAGGCGAGGGCAGGTTTTAAAGCATGCCAAGGAAACAAACTACGAAACGAAAATAAAGTTTATAGTTCGGTTCATTTATCGAATTGATGAACACTTGATCAGTTTTACAAATTATGTTTCGTTTTCAAGTTCATATGCCCAAAGTGATAACGCGTGATATCAAAACGTGAAAGTGAATTAAAGGAAAACAATAATGCGATTTCACATTATAACACTTAGTGTAAGATATATATCACCTGGCCATATTTGAGTCATCATTTATTTTTTCAACAATGTATTTCATTGAAAAATCAAAGTTTTGTAAAAACTTATTGTGAGGTGAATTTATTCCCTAAAAAATATGCTAGAGTTCCTCATTGACAATATCTTCGTAGTCTTTGGTGATCTGGTCTTCCAACAGTCTGTTGGAATTCCCAAGGGCACGAATTGTGCTCCTTTGTGAGCTAACCTGTTTTTATATTCATATGAAGCAGAATTTATTCAGAAACTTCTACGTGAGAAGAAAAGATATCTTGCTGTTGCCTTCAATTCGACATTTAGATATATCGACGGCGTTTTGTCTATTAACAATAATAACTTTCATTCATATGTCGATTCGATATATCCCTGTGAGCTCGAAATAAAAGACACCAGAGAGCCGTCCACTTCTGCTTCATACTTAGATATTTTATTGAAAGTAGACATTAACGACAAACTGACAACTCAACTGTATGACAAACGGGATGATTTCAGCTTCTCCATCGTCAACTTCCCGTATCTACATGTATGTAGCAATATTTCATTATCACCTGCATATGGTGTTTATATCTCTCAACTGATTCGATACGCAAGAGCTTACTCTGCGTATAGTCAGTTTTCAAATCGAGATAAGCTACTGACAAACAAGTTGATGGTATAGGTGTTTCAACAATATCGATTGAAGTCAACATTTCTCAAATTCTATGGTCGTTATAACGGCCTAGTTCGTCAATACAACCTATCATTAGGTCATATGCTGTCTGACGTGTTTCATACCGATTGTTAGGCCGTTCTTGGCACACTGATTTTGACTACGGATAACTCCATTTACCTGATCAGGATATATGGCTCAGAGCGGGTGTGACCGATCGACAGGGGATGCTTACTCCTCCTTGACACCTGATCCCAGCTCTAGTGTGTCCAGGGGTATGTGTTTGCCCAACTATCTATATTGTATTGCTTACGAACAATTCTGTATTTCTTTAAAACATTATATCCGTAAAATGGAGCTCATAATGAACGCTGCAATAAGTTTTATTTCATGATGACTCACTTATGGCCAGGTACTATAAACGATCATGAAAGCAATATAGCTGATTTTCATCACGAACGCACACACACACACACACACACACACACACACACACACATATATATATACATATATATATATATATATACATACACACACACACACACACAGAGAGAGAGAGAGAGAGAGAGAGAGAGAGAGAGAGAGAGAGAGAGAGAACTGAGTTTCCACAAAACCAGATACATGTACTTAAAAGTGTCAGATCCATAGTCAGATATCAAAAAACTAATATAAAGCACTGAAATGACTAAATCCACGAAGACTTATATCAAATATTTGGGATAACATGTTCCTTTCTCATGATCAGGAAAATTTGAAACATTTCATACTAGTAAAGATGTTCCTCAAGAAAATGTTAACTGTTGTGAAGGAGAAATTTTTAAACCTAATAAAACGTCATATGCAAGAAATGGTGTAAATCAAATGTGAATTCTAAAATATTCTAAAGAATTTTAATAAATCTGAAATCAGTAACTCTTCTCAAATCTATTACAGAGAAAGCTAAAAAAAAAAACCCCATTACATGTACTGTTAAAAGCGTTTATTTTGCCATAATCCTGTTTTCGCTTTCTTTGCGAGTACTTGTGAATCACAAACAATTAAATAACTCAGTGAGATCGGATGTAGTACTAATTATTTAAAACGGTGGCCAGGCGTTGTCACTCGGTACACGTACCTGTAAAATGTTGAGTAATAACACACGTAACAGTAATTTCTGTTCTGTACAAATTTGAAACCTATCACTTAATTTGTAACTTTATAATTTGACTTGGAGAATCGCAAATACAGAACTACGCAAATAATAAATAACATTGTTTTGAAGTATTTTTGCAAAAGTTGTGATACGCAAAAAATAGTTTTACGTTATATTACATTATGCTTTCCACAGAAAAAAAACCTTACTTGATTTGTAGTACACTCTGAGCTGATACATTCACAGAATTGATCTTGTCAGGTTCATTGAAACACATTGCCTTTTACATGCATTAATATTCCCATGTACAACGCCATTCTCTTCTTGGTTCTGTTAATTGCTTTTTGTCATGTAGGACCTGGCTGCATCAGATCAGTGACCCGTTTCACATACAAACTGGTCCAACGGTTAGCAGCGTACATTCTAGTGGGTGTAGTTGCTCTTAAATCCCACTAAGCCAGTGTTTTACACATACTTATCTCAACTCTAGTAGCGATGTTAATTCCAATTCGCTGATCTTTCTCCCATTTCTCTTCATCTGGTTTGATCCTCGAGCGAAGATACAAACATGTATCAGAAACAGGTGTCACAAAAAGACCATTAGCATTCTCTGTTTTATCGTTTGAAAGGTATTAGTATTGTCTACTTGGGACTCATTCCAAACTCCGTTTTCTTCCATCACCAATTCGTCATCAGATATATTAACATAACAGTTTATTTTGAGATCCAGGTTTGGACACCACAACGCACTTGAATTCCTTTCAAATTCTAAACCCCAAAATATTTTTGATTACAGTATATGTATCCTCACCAAGACTTCTTTAGATTGAATTTGAGTTAATAAAATTTCATCAACTGAATCCATTTCCCTTCTTCCAGGAAATGAATTGAGAACTTGTACAAAATCCTTTTTATAGAATATATCACTGTTGAATAGATGAATGGTTTCGTGCAACAGACCATGTCTGCAATCTGACTGTGTTCAAAGGGTTCTCGTTGTAATTTCAGCATGTGAATAGTTGAATGGTTTTGATCAGTTGTGGTCTAAATTAAGGAATCTTTTAGAAATAAGATAAAAAGGTGAAGATAACGAACAGTGGTCAATCTTATAACTCCTTTAAAAATTACAAAATTCGCAGTAAGGCAAACATACCAGAGGTGGGATCATATGCCTAGGAGGACGAAGCATTCCATAGGGACCAAGCCCCAGTGAAGTTTTCTCTGAATTATTCAACACCATCTCATTAATTATCCATTAGTTATATGAAGTGTATAATATATTGGTACCAGATACTTCATTCGGCTGAAGAACATGTATGTTTCATCACATGGGATTTTATACTAGGCTACTAGTTAAACACACACACACTGTATGTTATATTATATTATATTATATTATATCATATTAGTGCTAGGTGTATTTATGTTTATATGTAGTTTTTGTTGTTTTGTAATTATTCTCTGTTAATGTTGGCCACATTATGTAATACATTTTATTTGTCCTGTAGAAGGGACAGGTCGTCCCGAATATTTGACAATCTAAAGAGAGAGAGAGAGAGAGAGAGAGAGAGAGAGAGAGAGAGAGAGAGAGAGGATTGTATTACTTGATATATGCAATGGCTTCCATTCAATTACAACGAAAGAAGGGAAAGGGACTGCCATGCAATATTTATCTGGGCGAATCATGGAGCTCATAAATGTTTCAGCAACGACGTTTAAATGGCGATAACATTGTAGAAAACTTAGTTACGTTTGTAGAATAAAGTTTAAGAAAAGCAACGACATCAGCTAGTGTGACTTAAGTCCCATTTTTTCTTCCGCTCTGACCCTCCCTATGCATGTCACTTAAAATGATGAAGTTAATGTCAGGGGAATCTCGGATAAAATATATGTTAGCAAAACAGTATTGTACATATTTTGATAAACTATAGCATCCATTATGCTCTGAAAATTCAAATAACGTAAGACCATCTTAAATCATTGTGGTATTATACATTGACACCACGGAATCGTCCACTTCTGCTTCATACGTGCAATATATTATATCATCTCTGAAACTGATCAATAGAAGATCAATAAAATAAAACGATTTTGGGTTGCCGAATTTGATGTCAAGCCATAATGTGGGTTGGGGCCACATCAGAAACCAAAATTGGGGTCAGGCCATACCGGGTTTTATAGCATGCCCAGAAAACGAACTATAAAACGAGAATAAAACTGAAAATGCGTGATACCAAGAAAAAGGAAAATCGAATTTAACGGAAAGAGTAAAGTAATTTCGAATTACAACATCTAGTATAAGAGGTAACGGCCAATGAAGATCAAAGTGATCGAAGTATTGTAATTAACATACATATTTGGTACATGTCTCTGGATTTTTTTAAATCGTCCTGAAGGAGCAATTTTCTTCAAGGTCATATGCGACGTTTTTTGGTGTTTTATTTTACTTTTTTTCTAAAAGCTATTTTTAATCTCCTCGATGTGAAGAGTTCTACAAGCTTTGTGGGCCAGTCCTTTGGATGAATAAGATCAGATAATAGCGCACTAATGGGAATAACTTCAACCCCACCTCGATTCATGACCTCATACATCATGTAGAACATGATCTAGTCCTTTGACTACAGCTGAAGATACAATAAACACACTGGGAAACTCTAATTCGCGCAGGCAGCTTTATTTCCGTTTTAAATATATTCTTTATTCGATCCCAATAAGATATATCAAAATATAGGGTTAATGGTGGGTGTAACCGGTCGACAGAGGATGCTTACTCCTAGGCACTTGATCCCAGATCTCTGATATGTCAAGGGGCCCGTGTTTGTCCTACTAGATTTGGTTTTGAGTGAATAAATAATTCATACAAGAATACAGCAAACGGTACATAATACGCCCATGAAATGCTTACTTAGGGTGATTTTCGTCAGCCATAATTTGTAGAACTTTTCTTCAGGTAGTATCATCCATCATCAGGCTGTGATATACTTTCTTTGCATTGTATGAATAAAGGGACGCATGCGAGGTGATATGAACTGTGGCAGGAGGTACATGTAGATAGCAAACCAACAGTTCTGTGTGTAAAACATTCCCCAAATTCGAAAGTTCAACAACCTGTTAATATAAAAAATATAAAAGAAAATTGAAATCTGTTGAGAATCAAAATTCTTGCAATGTGCATCTTCAAGTTATTCACAAATACTCAAGTTTCTAAATTGTGAGGAGATATAAGGATAAACCATGTCCATTATCTAATATACTATTTCCCCAAAATGAACTAGGTTCCATAACCTGAATTTTTTTTAAAAATTGAAGAAAATCAAAATACTTGCCACATGCATATCTTCCATACCTATACAAATACTCCGTAAAATAAGAAGGTCCTCAATTGAAAACTGTAGAAGGAAAAATAAAAGACAAATTATGTACTCCTATGCAATATTTCCTCAAAACTGACTAAGTTCAACAACCTTTAATTTTCTCAAAAATTGAGGGAAATCAAAATCCTCGCCACATGAACATATTTAATACCCATATAAACACACTGTTAAAATAAGAATGTTCTCACTTGAAACATGTGGAAGGAGTTCATTGAATAAATCATGTATTCTCTTTATAATATTTTCTCAAAACGGACCAATTTCAGCAACTTGTAATTTTCTCAACAATTGGAGAAAATCAAACTCCTTGCCACATGCACAATTCAGTATCCATACAAACACTTTGTACAACAAGATGGTCCTCACTTAAAAATATTGAGGAGTTCGCCGGACAAACTATGTACCCTCCATGTAACAATAATTTTCGAATAAAGGGGCAAAACTCCTACAAGAGAGGTCGAAATGAATTAAAATTGCAACAGGATCTAGCGTGATTCACAAAGAAGGTACATAGAAAATTTCAGCTTGATATGCGACAGATGAATGAAATTAGGAACCGAAAACCCCGAACGGACGGACAGACATCGCTGTAGCATAATACATGTACGTCCCATCTAAAGACGGGCGTATAAAAATTAAACTCACTGTAAAAACACAGGGACATAAATGATAATTTACAGTAAATATATCTTACCATAAAACACAGGAACATAATTCCAAAGTAAAAATACTCACCATAAACATCTAGGGACATACTTCAGAGGTTTAAAACACTCATCGTTAGCACATAAGAACATTATGCAGAGTACAAAACAAAACATCGAAAACACATAGAAACGAAACGCAAAGCAAATAAAAATTGCACGTCATATACAGTAAATAAAGAACTGCTCACCGTAACAACATAGTTCACATTAAAAAAAAACTCTTCCCGTAAACATGCGGGGGCATCATTCGGAGTGAAAGACTCACCCTGAACACATAGTCACATAATTTAGAGGAGAAAAAGAAAAAGAAACTCTTACCAAAACACAAAGGAACCTAATTCAGAGATCTCAAAAGGTTGTTTGGTTCTGCTATTCAAGACGAAGGTGGTCATTTCAATATTCAATTGTTTCTGAAAAATTTAAGATTGGATCTTAATTTGCTGAAAGCGATAAAATAAACATCATACAGAACACAATCGAATTATCCCAAACTCCTTCAAAACAACATGTAACATAATTTTTCGTTAAAGACGCAAATTATGTAATCTAGACATACTGATTAAATTTTAACAGGTTGTTTTGCTTAATTATCTTAGTATGATTGTGATAAATTTTCATGTGACTGGAAAAACATGTGATCCCGTGAAATATCCTTGAAATTGTAATTAAATAAAAATACCATTCCACTGTCAGAAGCAAAGTCAACAGTTAAATGTTTTTTTTAAATCAGTGGATTGTCGCTAAGATTGAAAGCTTTTTAAATTTTATTTTACTTTGCTGTTTATACATCGGATACGTTAAGGCATATCAAATTTATTCAATCAATGAAACACACACAAATATTTTAAATTTTATTAAATATCCTTTGATGTTTAGACTTATCATCAAATTATTGAAATATTCCTAAACGAATTAAAGGCAGGATAAATTCAAGAAATGAATATCCATTGATTCAATTCAATCAAACAGGGGTCAAATTTCTTATTGAAATTGATCATATTTAATAGAAGTTGACCCTTTCCTTAATTGATTTAGAGATAGGGTAATAATATGAGGATATTGATAAATA